>NC_073696.1:243969970-244271636 GCF_029784165.1 Wyeomyia smithii
TGGACCAGAGTTGATCTGCGATAACGCACATATATATGAATTTTGACAGCAGTAAATCCCCCCTGGTCTCTACTTAGACTAGAGTGCCTACACATACATAAGACATACGTAACACTGGCGTTTTTTTCTGGTACACGTTGCCCCATAGTACTCCGTACCTCGCCCTGTCAAACTGCTCGATATATAATGAACCAAATGAATTTATCTTTTTCTCGGCCTTATCGAGCCCCAAAGAAAATCCCATAAGGAACTGTCAAAAAGTTATTTACAAAATCAATGCAGCATTTTTCGAGTTGGAACGAGACAAATGCAGGGCTGCGCAGGTACACTGCCTTCAAAAACAGCTCAAACAGAGGTTTTTTTACAGGGGTTGGTACTTTCGAGTAGTTCATTTTGTACCAACTTTTTTGGAAGATTTCTTCCTGAGTGTTACGTATGTCTTATGTATGTGGTGCCTATATAAAACTAGAGTTTCGCCATGTCATCCAAAGTAACGCTGGTAACACTGAACATCCTTTCTCTTTTCATCACACGTGTTTAATAGGTTGCTTGCACAATTGGAATGACACTGACACTGGCGATTTTTTTTTGGTACTCTTTGCCCCACATCACCCGGTACCAACACCAGTTTGAACTGCTCGACGAAAATGAACGGAATGAATTTTCTTCATAGCGGCTCTACTCGAGCCCTCAACAAAATCCCTTACGAAACTGTCAAAAAGTTGTTTACAAAATCAATGCTGCATGTTTCGAGTGGGAACGAGACAAATGCAGGGCTGCGCAGGTACACAATCTCCATGAACTACTCAAACAGAGGTTTTTTTTACAGAGGTTGGTACTTTCGAGTAGTTCATTTTGTACCAACCTTTTTGGAAGATTTCTTCCTAAGTGTTACGTATGTCTTATGTATCTGGTAATGATAAAATGGGTTTTTTAGCTATTTACGTATTTCTGATATTTTCGAATTTTGTAACATCTTTAAAAACCCGAAGGACAACGAAATAAAATTTTTGAAAATCAAGTTTTGCTTAGATAATGCAGTTCTATCAGATGATACTAAAGAGTGATACCACATACATAAGACATACGTAACACTCAGGAATAAATCTTCCAAAAAAGTTGGTACAAAATGAACTACTCGAAAGTACCAACCCCTGTAAAAAAACCTCTGTTTGAGTTGTTTTTGAAGGCAGTGTACCTGCGCAGCCCTGCATTTGTCCCGTTCCTACTCGAAAAATGCTGCATTGATTTTGTAAATAACTTTTTGACAGTTCCTTATGGGATTTTCTTTGGGGTTCGATAAGGCCGAGAAAGGATAAATTCATTTGGTTCATTATATATCGAGCAGTTTGACAGGGCGAGGTACGGAGTACTATGGGGCAACGTGCACCAGAAAAAAACGCCAGTGTTACGTATGTCTTATGTATGTGCAGCTACCCAATTAACATTGTTTGGTATACTTATCTCGATTTGCTTACATTTGTTATTTACAACCTTTAGACATGTTGCTCGTGAATAGATTCAAAAATATGAGTTGGTTTTGTTCTGATTCATTTCCTGTATTTTCCACGTTTTCGCTTCGTTTTTCGTTAGAGTACAGTGAATGAATTTATGCTACCTGTCCTGTTGCTGCTGTCGTCTGTTTTTTTTCTTATCAGAAAGCATAAACGTCAAAGTATGTGTTTGTGTACAGGAATTCTTTTGAACGATTTCTTATAAATTATCTATAGTTATTTGATTCCACCTGAATTGACGTGAAAATCCACCTTCAGTTAAACATTTGTTTTTGCTAACACTATGACTACAAATGCATGTGAATTTCATCGTGAAGTTTGTGCAACTAATTAAATTAATCGATTATGTAAGCTGATAGCGCTGTACACGGCTATACACAAAAGATAAAGGACAGCTGGCCGCACCCGGGCTACACAGGTATTTACCTTAAACAAAAAAAAATATATGTGAATTATTATGGGGAACTTTTCTGTCATTACTTAGCCCACCAAACGAAAAATGTTGCCGCGAATTTGCATCAAGTTCAAATTGAAATATATTGTCTCGGTGGCACTGGCGGTTCTAATGCTGGAGTACTTTGGTGCGTTCACCCACATGTTCGAGGCTGATTTTGAACGAACCTTCAGCTACCCTATGGAGGGTGACATTCTGTCCAATGTGTACCAACTGCGGCATCGGCAGCGCCCAGCCGTGGACCCAATCAATACATATAACTATAGCTTCATCAGCGATTGCCAGCACAAGTGCAAGGAGGACGATCGGATGATTGCTCCGCGGTTGGTGCTAATTATTAAATCCGCTATGGAAAATTTTGACCGCCGGGTGGCAATCCGTAAGAGCTGGGGATGGGAGAAGCGTTTCTCGGATGTGAAGATTAGGACAGTTTTTCTGCTGGGGCGTCCGGCGGAACCTAATCGGCAACTGCAATCGTTGATTGATTTGGAGTACGCAAACTACCGAGATCTGGTACAGGCGGATTTCGTCGATGCTTATTTCAATAATACTATTAAAACAATGATGGGCTTCCGATGGGCTGTTGCCCACTGTCCCCGTGCCAAGTTCTACATGTTCGCCGATGATGATTTTTATATTTCAACGAAAAATTTGCTCAAATACGTCCGGAATCCGGTCAACTATCCGGAGTATCTGGAGGAAACGGATGAGGCCCTGCGCAAATTGGCACGCCGTTTGAGTCAAACAACGAGTAACAACAACAGTTCACAAATACAGGAAGCAGCAGGAAATTCTTCGGAAAAAGTACCGCCGCATGGACGACGCTCGAAGCGACAGATTTTGAACATGGACATGGAACTACCCAATGATGTCAAATTGTTTTCGGGTTTTGTGTTCCGATCGGCGCCTCATCGGCATCGCAGCAGTAAGTGGTACGTGTCCCTAAAAGAGTATCCGTGGGATATGTGGCCTACATACGTGACTGCTGGAGCGTTTCTCTTGTCCCATGAAGCGCTGTTTGAGATGTATTATGTCAGCATGTACACGAGGCACTTTAGGTATGATTTATCTGCGTCTGTATGTAACGAACGTAAAATTTCCACCTCTTCTCCAAACAGATTCGACGATATCTATTTGGGAATCGTGGCTCTCAAGGCCGGAATAGAACCGTTACACTCGGAGGAGTTCTATTTCCACAAGGCACCTTTCTTGGGTCCACAAAGTTATAAGTATGTTCTGGCCAGCCACGGATACGACGATCCGGAGGAGTTGGTGAAAATTTGGAACGAAGTCCGGGCAGCCGGTTATGCCTGAACGAAATTACATATACCAAATCAATGAGCTGTGAATCACAACCCCACAAGTGGTAGCAAATTGACACTAACCGTACGAACCGCGACAGTCGCGTTACCCCTGTTACAGGCAGAGTCCAACGAACATCAGATCAATTTTGCATTGATATAAAACTTTTTTGATAGCGTTTTCTTTGCATTTATGATAGTATAACTGCATCGTAGAGTTCATCATAGAAGTCAAATTCTGTTGTGATTAGATCTTCGAAAGTCGGCTAAAGACTTTAATTAGACTGATGCGTGATAAGCGGATAAAACAACGGAGACATTTATAAAGTTCCACTAGAATAGTAGATCTTATGTAAATTTACCAAAAACTACCTAAAAGTTACATTTATTCGTGCCTATTTTTTCACTTATCAGGTAGTTTACTTACAATTAATTTATCAGACCATAAAACGAATCATTTCAAACGTAAAGCAAAACAATCAGTGTTCTTTCTTCTGCTCACTTTTAGCATCGGCTTGCACTGACATCAGCAAAACGGACATCGTGTCCACTATTTTGTTGTATCCGCTCTCGGCTTCGCCTAGTTTACTTTCCTGTTCGTGTAGTTCCTGTCGGTTAGTTTCCAGCTGCTGATCGAGGACGACTAGCTGCTTTCGGAGCCGCTCTATTTCTTTCTCCAGCGTTTTTCGTTCCTGCATTTGAAGCGCTATCTTGTCCGTCAGCTTCTGGCGCTTCTCGCGCAGACAACCGATCCATTTTACCATTTCCTGGTTTTGGGTTTGCAATCGTGCAGCCGCCTCGAACATGCTGGCAGGTTATTCCGTTATTTGTATAAAAATAAAAGTGGAATTACCAAATTCACTGAATGTTGTTAACGATCAGGCAAAATTTTTGTTCATTTGTAATAAAAATTAGGCGCATAAACAAAACACAGTTAATTTCGACACTGAAAAAACTGCGCACGCTCGATCCAAGTGTTTCATCAATTGAATATGAAAATGACTCCGCATTGTTCTTTGAAGAATTTTTTTATCGAATTCAATCATTTTTCACTTTCGTTTCAAGTTGTCGCACACATCAACTTACATCCATGAGCCGCACTTCATTTACGTATGATTCCAGCATCCCTTTCAAGTGAATTGCACTTGAATCTGCCCCACTGTTCCATCACAGTCATTATCATGTGCGAAACACTTTCGGTTGATTTGTTTTGTTTTTATGTGTCAAATGAAGTGCCGTTTGTGCTGAAAAGTAGAAAAATGGCGACAGATGAAAGGTCAGCGATTGTCATACAGCTTAGAAGCTCGACGATTTTCCGGACTAAATTTGTAAATGTTTGCAAGGTAAGTTATTTATGTCACGTAAAAGAATCCAATTCTAATCTTATTTCGTTCTTCTAGCACAAGATCACAGAGATTCTGATGAAAGCATCTTTACGCTAGAGGCAAGTATTTGTTTACTTGAACATTAATTAATACAATTGAATTTATTAAATTTTTTGTTTGCTTTACAGGCTTCTTCAACAGAGAAGTAAAGTTTATATTTGATGATGAATTATTATAGATTAAATTAAATTTTAAGTTTTATAAATAAAACAAAGGTTGTATTATATGCAAAAATTTCCATGTAAAAGTGTTTTCATTTTGAAACCGAATAAAAATCATTCGAAGCTCGGTAAACATTCATTTGAGATTCAAAATCCAAACACTTTATGTCTATATGTCATAACACGAGAATTGAAAGTGTTTTCCTTTTGGAAATGAGGTGTTGCACAATAAATAATTCTAGTGTTTCGCATATGAATTCTATGTGTTTTGACCAGTAGGGCGAAATCAAGTGCAAAACACTTTATAATGTCGTGTCGATTTCTTTGAGAGTAACACGAGAATTGAAAGTGTTTTCCTTTTGGAAATGAGGTGTTGCACAATAAATAATTCTAAAGTGTTTCGCATATGAATTCTATGTGTTTTGACCAGTAGGGCGAAATCAAGTGCAAAACACTTTATAATGTCGTGTCGATTTCTTTGAGAGTAAATCTAGGGATGGGAAACCTATCGATAATTATCGATAATATCGATAGTTGCCGGCTATCGATAGAATCGTTAAGCTTTCAGCGTTATCGATAGTTATTGATAATTCTCTCGCGGTGGCATCAGCTAGCTAGGCATCTCTATTTTATTTGCTTTGCTCCGTTAGGAGCTAACATCACTGCGGATCCGCAATTTGCGGGCCCCATTGACAGATGCTATGTTATGCGTATGAAAAGTTGCGGTGATATGCTATATCGTTTACACACACGCTGAGATGTTAGTCCTCGAAACATGGCGGGATGCCAGCTAGCTGGGTGGCATGCATACTCCACAATGATGCCAGAACTGAAAACAATAAATTGACCTTGCTAGTGTTGAAAGACACTTTGATGCTTGTTCGCTCTCACACGAAATCCTCTTTAAAATTGTTAGAAAATTGGAAGATAATCATTTTCGCTTACTTTAACTCATACGGACAACGGCGAAATTTCGCATAAGTGTGAACGATGTGTGCGAATAAACTATCAAATATTGTTCCTGTCCACAACGGAAGCAACATTTTGTTGTTTTTCTGCATCTGCTTCTAGCTGTCAAACTATCGATAATTATCGGTAGTTATCGATAGAATTGGGAAATTATCGATAATTATCGATAGCGGTTTTAGTCGATATTTCTCATCCCTAAGTAAATCGACGAAAGGGTCAATTTTCTGTACCCCTTTGGCATCACGCCATGTTTCAAGGGCTAATATCTCAACATATGTAAAAACGAGATAGCATATCACCGCTTCTTTTTATACATCTTCATCTTACTGATGACAGCGGGCACAAATTAATTTGAGCCCAGGACATGAGTTCATTGTCATTCACTGTTACTCGGTATAGGGATGCCAATGGCTCGATTTTCTGTAACCGTTTACCTTTCTCTGAGAAAAGTTCAGCATTTACTATGAAAATCATGAAAATCGAAACTCTTAATGAAACCCAACGACTGACATTAAATTCACTTTTTTCAGAGATTACAGAATCGATTCTAATGTCAAATGCAAAGTCTAGGTTTTCCATAAATCCAATTCATACAGCGGTTAGTCAGAATAAAAACTTTGAATTACTGTAACTTTGCCAAACATTGCTCGATTTCAATAATTTGTCCTCCACATTTGTGGCCAGAAAATGAGATTTTTAAAGTTTCCCAACTAATGGTGTTCCAATTGGCTTTAGCTATATCAGTTTTCATCTGTAAGAGTTGCATTTTCTAAGCAAAACTGATTTTCAAAAATTTTCTATCGCTGTTCTTCAATTTTTAAATCACGAATTAAAACTGCTCGAATTCGCTACAATGACAGTGCCCACACATACATAAGACATACGTAACACTGGCGTTTTTTTTTCTGGTACACGTTGCCCCATAGTACTCCGCACCTCGCCCTGTCAAACTTCTCGATAAATAATGAACCAAATGAATTTTCTTTTTCTCGGCCTTATCCAGCCCTAAAGAAAATCCCATAAGTAACTGTCAAAAAGTTATTTACAGAATCAATGCAGCATTTTTCGAGTAGGAACGGGACAAATGCAGGGCTGCGCAGGTACACTGCTTCCAAAAACAACTCAAACTGTGATTTTATTCAGGGTGTGGTACCATTCGAGTAGTTCATTTTGTACCAACTTTCTTTCTTTCTGAGTGTTACGTATGTCTTATGTACAGTCGTCGTTCGCTAACTGCAACATGTTTACATTGCAGTTATCGAATGCCGTTCGATAACTGCCAGGGGGGATCTATCTGTCAAAAATCGTGTAACCAACATATTCGGCAACATGGTGTTTGTTTTGGTTTTTGTTCCTTTTGGTCATGAAGTTGATCGATGTGAAATATTATAGAATTGGAATGTTTTTCATCAAAACTCGAGAAACCGCGGAAAACTTTCATGAATGTTGTTTAGCTATTCACATTTTTCCCCCATTATTGTTCATAGTTACAAACATCATGGACCAACAAACGTCATGGACCAGAGTTGATCTGCGATAACACACACATACATGAAATTTGACAGCAGTGAATCCCCTCTGATAACTGCAACCTTTGACACATGCCAAAATTTAGAGGGGGGTCCGTCACTACCATTTCTGTTTTGATGATGTCGAAATGTATTTTGAAGTAGAATACTTCTCTCAGGAAGTTCGGCTACATAGGGATGTGAAATGAAAATCTAAAACCGAAAAAAGTGAAAAATATGTCCAATTTCAAATGCTAATAAATCGGTTAGAATTCGATGGATTTCCTTCGTTCTTGCAGCAATAGATTGGAAAATCTTCTAAGATTCTTCCCAAAATAAGATAATTGTAATTTTATTATTCACACTATTGTAACATTGAAAATAGTCAAGCCTTGTCAAAACGAAAAATTCGACCTCTGATTGGTCGTTATATGCTTGCTTCCCAAGCACGGTCGACAGAATCATATACCTTGCAATTGAAAACATGCTATTTGGCCTATATGAGAGCCTGTTTCAGCCGGAGCCGCTCATAATAGTTCTAGACAGCGACAACAGCAGTCGTCCTTCCTTAGCAGCAGCACTAGCCCTGTGGTTGGTCACCACGTCTCAGGAGCAGCGCGGTTTTTCTCAGCGTGTGCCGCCAGACAGCCATTATTCCCCCCGTGTTGGGGCAGCATGATAATTGCCATCAGGAAATCCAATTTCGGAAATCAAAATGCCTTTTTTAAGGCAAATAAACAAGTCATTGAAAGTTAATAATTTTTGTCAACGTAAGCAAGCATTCTGTGTTGCATCCTAGCAATTCAAATTTGTCGCACCCGTCTAATTTACTGAATGTAAAATAGCTTCCACAGTGCATGTTGTCCGTGTATCTTTTTGTGGCGCAAGCACTAAATTAAAGTTCGGAAGTCGGACTTCCGACTTCCGAACTTTCTTCCGACTTTACAAACACATAGAATAAATGCGTGTTCACGGTGTTCACACAACATGAACTGTGGGAATGATTTCAATGTATTTGTTTTTGTAAGCCGTAGTGACAGCGCAGTGGCGGCTGAGATGGTTGCAGTGTTGCGAGAACAACAAAAATAAACATCGGAAGTGAGCCTGACTGCCAGATCATCAGCGACGATTTGATCATTTTTATTTAAATGCACAATATTTCCACCAATGTTAGGGCAGCTCAAAGGTTGTAATTAGCAACCGATTTTGAGCCGCAAAATGCTTTTTTCAAGGCAAATAAAAGAATAATTGAAGGTTGATAATTTTCTGGCATCAACACAAGCAAACATTCTGTGCGGGATGCAATCAAATTCTGTTGTAGTTGTCTAATTTTCACTTTATTCAGTGAACCCCCCACTGTAGGGGCAGCGCAAAGGCGCGATCAGCATAACCGACATTGAATATTTAACTGCCCTGTTAGTACGCATTCACAAAAGCAGTTAGTTCAACTATGCAGAGCTAATATGAAGTCGATTCAATCAATCAGTATAAACAGAATTTCGTCGTCTCCCAGCTGCCAAGTTGCAACATGATGCAATACGCAACAGCGAGCAAACGAAATCGCTTGATGTTACAAACCGCAATAAGATACGGGTTAAAACCGTTGCGTGTGTGACTGACACGCAAGCAGCCGAGTTATCTTTCTTGTGAAAGTATTCTACTTCAACCTTGCGGTCGTGGCTTTGCATACAACCTTCTTGTGATTTTTGTAATGGAATAGTGGCAAATAATAGCAGAAAACTAAAATAGGCAAGCTTTTTGATTAATCAATTTGATAGCCATATTTCCGTATCATAATTTATTGCGTTTTAGTAACTACTTTACATAACCAATATGTAGGCGAAGATAAAGTTCATCACTACAGTAGATCATTTTACGAGACGTTTCGAGGCGAATGACCAACATATGGTTAAAACCTCGTTAATTTAATAAATAAATAAATTAATAAATTACGAGACGTTTCTGAACTCAATTCACGAATGGAATTTTGACAGAAAGCTCGGAACCGGTGACATAACGCAAGTAAATGCAACATCAATGTCAGCAGGATCCGTGACACCTGTCAGTTCCTAAAATGTTCTATTTAATGCTAGGCCACAAAATATTGTTTGTGATCTACTATGCACTGCCTCACTGAGTAGGGAAAGCTAGCCAAACAATGCGCAAGGATTTTTTTTTCTCTTATAATAATTATCTATAATCTCCCATTTAGAATGAGGAGACAACAAGTAAACGAAATCGAAAAAAATCGAGAAAAATGAAAAAGTCCTTTTGAAATGTTACTAGAGATTCAACAATTTTTATTTTCGAATGCATTTATTATTCCCCCGCGAGATTTGTCACTTCAATGTCAAATATGACTTTGACTTCAGATTTGACGGATTGCGGTCCGATAACTGCAAAGTTGTTGCAGTTATCGGTCTTGCAGTTAAAAAGCGTTGCAGTTAAAAGACTTGCAGTTATCGAACGGCGACTGTACCTTAAGCAAATAATAAAGTTTATATGAAAAAGGCTAAATCACACTATTAGGTATTGTATTTTCTTATTGGAATGGAATAGAAATGTCACAATGTTACAGACGGTGTTATGAACAGATACGCAAAGAGTGAGGTCGAAAACTTCAAGTGAACCGTCAAATCGAGGCTCCAAGTGTGCAATGTAAACAACTCATGCGTGTTCCTTTTCGTACAGAATATGTGTTGCGATCAGTTTAAATTCTGTGAATCACGTGCAATTATGGTTCCAACGAAAAATGTGTTCGTCATGCTCATGTTATGAGTGATGCATTGGAAATTATTAAAATTGTATAAACAAGCACTGAAACTCAGTAATATATCCTTACAAAGTTTCGAAATTTCATTACACTTTCTAGTTCGTATGAAAAGTCATGCGAAAATAAATGTGGTTGCCAGAATTCGGGTTATTCGCGTTGAAAAAGATTTTTAAGGCTGTTCGCACCTACGTGAAAACTCATATGTAATTGTCAAAATGTGCGTGATGACAAAAGCAAAAATATTTCCTTCCTTCTTTTTCGCATGCAAAAACCAAACAAATATCAGCAACACCGTCAACGCGAATTGTTTAAAATAAAATATTAGCAAAGGGTTGCCATATTTACTGCTTTTCTCTTTGCGTATCTCTTTATAACACAGTCTCTAACAATATGGATCATAAACAAACAGCAGGGCTGCCATGTATGAGGGATTTAAAGCAATATCTTCTTGATTCTTTGAGTTGCTGTATTAATTTCAGGCCTTAGACGCGCCTATGCTTTTGCACTGGGTTGTATGTGACTTTTTTTGTGGCTCCATTTCCATTTCGAACCCACTGTGGTTCCAATATTTTGCTTGTTATATTTCGGTCATAGAAAAATGGCGTCTTTTCATAGGCCTGATTAATTTGTTTCCCTTTCCAAAATTAAGTTATAAAGTATTATATAATATATATAAATTCTCAGTTCAGATATAGTAATCCTTTGCTTTTTCAAAATACTTGGATGACAATCCAATTTATGGACGTAGCTGGATTCTTAATTTTTTTTGCAACACTGCTTAACACATTTCACGGCTGCTTCAGTATTTTTGTGCCGCTAATATCCCATGCAGAGGAATCTAGTTTAAAATGAGGTAAATTTCATTATTTTGTCCTACCAAACTGTAAGTTAAGTTGTGTACGGTGATTTCAATAAACGCAGGATCAGCGTGGATGGTTTGCTGGTGTACTTCCCGTACGAGTACATCTACCCGGAGCAGTATGCGTACATGTTGGAGCTGAAGCGGACTTTCGATGCCAAAGGCCACTGTCTGCTGGAGATGCCTTCGGGGACCGGTAAGACCACTACGCTGCTATCGCTAATCGTGGCCTACATCATGGAATATCCACATATCGTGCGAAAGTTGATTTACTGCTCGCGTACCGTGCCGGAGATTGAGAAGGTCATCGCCGAGTTGAAACACCTGATGAACTATTACGAAAAGCAAACGGGAGAGATGCCCAACATTACGGGGTTGGTGTTAAGTTCACGGAAAAACATGTGTATCCATTCGGAGGTCAGCCGCGAGCGGGACGGTAAGATCGTCGACGCCAAATGCTACGGCCTGACGGCTAGCTATGTGCGGGACAGGGCCGCCTCGGACGACTCGGTGAGTGTGTGCCAGTACTTTGAGGGCTTCCAGGCGGAAGGGAAGGAGACGACTTTACCCCCGGGTATTTATTCAATCGATGACCTCAAGGATTTTGGTCGGCAGCGCAACTGGTGTCCGTATTTTATGTCTCGCTTCGCGGTAGGATGCTTTCAAGTTTATTCTTGGTGTTGTTACAACACTGTTAACTTTCTTTTAGATCAATCAAGCTCAGGTAGTTGTCTACAGTTATCATTACCTGTTGGATCCCAAGATTGCTGAAGTTGTTTCGAAGGAGCTTGCGAGAGAATCGGTCGTGGTGTGTGATGAAGCTCATAATATCGGTAGCTATGCGAAGCTTGAGTTAAAGCACATCTCTCTAATTTTTTTAAAATCTTTTAGACAACGTATGCGTAGATTCTATGAGTGTAAAAATAAATCGACGTTTGATCGAGAAAAGTACCACAGGTGTTCACACGTTGGAGAAATACGTTGCAGAGTAAGAGTTTTGATGATGTTTATAACGCTATCTGATAGTTTCCTATCCACAGAATAAAGGATGATGATCGGCATCGGCTGAATGAGGAATATCTACGCTTAGTTCAAGGTTTAAAAGATGCTTCGTATGCACGGGAAACGGATATGGTGTTAGCTAATCCGGTCTTACCATCGGAGATACTGAAAGAGGTAGTGCCGGGAAATATCCGAAATGCGGATCATTTTCTGAGCTTTCTGAAGCGTTTCATTGAATACATCAAATCTCGGCTCCGAGTGCAACATGTCGTGCAGGAGAGTCCCGCTGGCTTTCTAAAAGATATCCAGCAGAAGGTTTGCATCGAACGAAAACCACTGCGCTTTTGCGCCGAACGTCTTTCGTCGTTGCTGCGAACACTCGAAATCACCGATCTGACCGAATTCGGAGCGCTGACCGTTATAACGTCGTTCGCAACACTGGTGTCGTCTTACACGAAGGGTTTTACGATTATCATCGAACCGTTCGACGACAAAACGCCAACGGTTTCGAATCCCATTCTGCATTTAAGCTGTATGGACTCATCGATTGCGATGAAACCGATTTTCCAACGTTTTCAGAGTGTGGTTATTACATCCGGTACACTTTCACCAATGGATATGTATCCGAAAATTTTGGATTTTGAACCGGTGGTTATGAGTTCCTTTACGATGACACTGGCCAGACCGTGTTTACTACCGATGGTATGTATATAAAGAGTTTTTTCGGTCATCAGATGTCAGTGCTAAAATTTATTTGTAGATCGTGTCGCGTGGCAATGATCAGGTGGCCATTTCATCAAAATTCGAAACACGCGAAGATACAGCCGTCACCCGCAACTATGGGCAGTTGTTGGTGGAGACAGCTAAAACCGTTCCGGATGGCATCGTGTGCTTTTTCACGTCCTATCTCTATCTGGAGTCGGTGGTTGCTTCCTGGTACGATCAGGGTATTATCGACACTCTGCTGCGGTACAAGTTACTCTTTATAGAGACGCAAGACAGCGCAGAAACGTCGTACGCACTGATGAACTACGTTAAGGCATGCGAATGTGGTCGAGGTGCGGTGCTGCTCGCGGTAGCGCGCGGGCGCGTTTCCGAGGGTGTAGATTTTGATCATCACCTGGGTAGAGCAGTGTTGATGTTCGGTATTCCGTACGTTTACACCCAGTCCCGGATACTGAAGGCACGATTAGACTACTTGCGTGATCAGTTCCAGATAAGGGAGAACGATTTCCTCACCTTCGATGCGCTACGGCATGCGGCCCAGTGTGTTGGCCGTGCCATCCGGTAAGTAGACACTGCTGTTCACTGTTTTTTCTTCCTTCTACTAAAAGTGTTTTTTTTTATAATTTGCAGTGGTAAAACCGATTACGGTATTATGATTTTCGCGGACAAACGTTTCTCCCGACAGGACAAGCGAGGTAAATTGCCCAAATGGATCCAGGAGCATCTAACGGATAACTACTGTAATCTGAGCACCGAGGAAGCAATGCAGGTTCGCTGAGATCTAGTAATTATTATTAAGGGATACTCACTAATATTTTCCGTTTAAAACTAGTTGGCAAAGCGGTGGCTCCGTCAAATGGCACAACCCTTCACCCGGGAAGACCAGTTGGGTGTTTCACTGCTTACGCTGGAGCAGCTGCAGTCTACCGAGAAGGAAAAACTGGAAAAACAGGCTCAGGGCAAGAAGTAATTCACAATCGCATTAAGAATTAAATAAACTTTGACTTTCTGTCCAGTTTACAATTGGTTTATTATTCTCGCTAGTCTTACTGATTTCTATGTCACATTCAGATTTGTCGGAGAAGTAAATATCAGCGTCTGACGCACTATTCTTTACATATTGAAGTGTTCTTATAGCGGTTGCGTTTCGTTTGTAGTAAAATCTGTGATTTTTTTGGTAAATATTTTAAAATAGTTTTTTGTCTCTTCTACTGGTATATTTGTGTTTGGTTTCAATTAATTTGCCAGACTAAATTAATCTTAAGAAATCAGCACGTTTGCATTCGATAAATACTGCCTATTTAAGTTTTGTGGAAATTTATGTTTCAAACTGAAGTAAAAAAAAACTAAATTCCGGAATAACACAAATATGTAATCTAAAAATATCATTAGCTTGAAGAATCAGTCTCGAACTTTTCTAAGGGGTGTTTTTTGCCTGTTGTCACCATCTGCTCTACTGTGATTGCCTAAAAAGAACACAATTGCTGAAAAAATAATTTCCCTCAAACAATTCTATTACCTCTAATTAATTTGAGCTTTTCTTCTTCCTACTTTATGAGATCAATCGAAACCAGCACTAAACAGGCAGCGGTCCAGCTAAGGATCAACAACAGCCAGACGTTACCCTTGAATGGGCTTCGGAATTCGTTAACGATACCCCGGCCTATCATACTTTCGCAGGTTCGTCGCGCATGGTAAACCAAAAACGCCGGTATCACGTACTGAATGCCCGTTCCGGCATAGCATCCGGTGAAGCCAACAAGCGAGATGACACTCTCGGTGAAGAAGCACACCACAACCGACGGCACGATTGCAAGCAGAGGAAAGAAAACTCGTCGCAGGAAGAAGTTGTACGAATCCAACTGATTCGTATCCAGAAACAGCGTCTGCAGGTTGCTGCGCAAAGTGATGGCAATAATCGGGAAGCTTGTGGACAGAGTAAACACGGGGAACAGTGCCAGAAAGTATTCGATGGCTTTCAGGAAGGTGCTGTCCTGGTCCGAATTTGGGACAAAGTTCAGTGTATACAAATCCTTGATGTCACTGAAGGCGAAAATTCCCGTCAAAGCTAGTGATAAATAAAACGCACAAATCAAAAAATAATCCATTGAGATCAGCGTTTTGACACGTTGTTTGTTGGAGATTGGAGTCAGCAGACTGGGCAGTGAATGGTGGCACATAAAGGAATAGATACAGGTGCCTATTAGATAGGGAATCCCGTTGATATCGGCTTTTGGTGGTGTGATTGGAACATCGGGCTTTTGCACAAATAATCGATGAACAGCAATGCTGATCATTACGGAAAATGCAAGCCACCGAAATAGAACAGTAACCAGCTGAAGATATTTTGTTTTCTGAACATTGAAAAACACGAAAGGTCCTAAAACACCAACGAAAACAACCAAGCAAAGCCGGTAGATATCGAATCGAGACAGTACACTATCTTCCCAGCATCGTATTGTAATGTCGTCATTATCTGTCGCATTCGTCGAGTGATTGTGTGAACTAAAAAGAGGAACCAATTAATTCAAACGTTCTTTCGCTTGGATCAGGTTATCATCTTACCAGATCACGTCCCTTAAACTTTTCGAAACAGCAGCTGCATAGATGCTCAAATCCCCGTACAGATAAACCGCCAAGCAAAAGTAGAACAAAAACCGTCCAATCCTCCCAAAAAACAAGTTGGCCATCTCACCCAGTTCAATCTTGGACGAGAGGCTATAGTATTGATTTCGGCAGTACATAATATTCAGCGGAGTCTGCTCGATGCTGGCATCCGTCAGCTGATCGTCCCCATCGACGGTCGCTATTAGTGGTTCAGTGATCATCTCCACGTTGCTGTCCTCGTCGTGTTCAACGACACGATCCCGCTTGATGAACTGTAGCCGTTTCCAGTTCTGAATGGCACTCGCGCAGGCCATCGTTTCGATAACGAACGTTACGGTTACGTAGCTTGCAAATGCCAAAACTACAATCAGAACTGACCCCAGAAGCCATCCTGCGTGACTGAACGCCGACGGAAGCGTTAGCGCTCCCGTTCCAACGATTAGGTTAAAGATAAAAACAAACCCGATCTGCAAGGAAAGTCAGCACAGAATGAATCACCATTTGGATATTGTTTCGCAAGTGGTTCTTTGTTTAATGAGTAGACCCATAACTTACCCATGTTGGATATTCTTCTTGTGCGTTTCTCGTAGGCATATCACATAAATTTTTAAGTTACCGGAACATTAGTTTTTCTCGATAAATTCACGGAAAAAAGTATTACTAATGAAAGCTCTAATTTCTGTTCAATGTCACGCAGTAATCAATTAAAGAAAAAGCATAACAAAAGCATATGTGGGTGGTTTGTTCCGTTTTTGTTCGACTATCAACAGTAAAGTATAGAAAAAAAACGATACCGCAAAGAACTTTGTTGTCTATTTTTACACGTCAACGATTGTCGGAGTTCGTGAAAAATAATAATTTACACTCTTATTTATTAACTCACTTTACTTCGAAATGCAGTTTAAAATAAAAAAAATGTTTTTAATATTTTGATGTTAACCAGAGAAATAAAGGGGTAAAGTTAAGAATTTGAATCCTCCAAGCAATTTTCAGGCAAATAATGTAAATGAAGCTAAAACAATAGGCAAAATCATAAATTGTAAGCATGTTTTATATATTTGGCACATTGAGCGGATGTTCTAGAAAACGTAGAAGTGGTTTAATATTATCTGCAGAAATTACTCAGATTTTTTTGAGCTGTCCGCTGTCTTGCCAATCATTCTTCTTCATTCTTTTTTCAATTGTCTACATCACGAAAAACATTATCGTATATAAGTCTTTTTTACGGATTTAAAAACTTACGCGATTTCGGACTTTGCGCGAATTTTTCAGAAAAGTCGTATGTTTGTCTGTGGTTTGAGTATTATGGCTGCTAATATTTTAGTGAATATGTAGTGAAAAATGCAGATTTAAATGAAACTTGTTCCAAAACACCAGACGTTTCATGCATACATTTAGTATCAAACAAGTTTTCTGATATCGACGATTGGGTCTATACCGGTTTTTATATATCATTTGAAAAAGCCGCGTTTTCTGAGCAAAACGTGATTTTCAAAAAATGTTTATCGTTTTCCTCCGATTTTTAAATGAAGAATAAAAAAAAACGCTCGAAAGGTCTTAGATGACGTTTCGCCCATGTACACGCTCGTAAATAATAACTCATGAACTGAACAACTCTGACTCAGTTTAGAACGATGTTCGTAGACGTCAAAAAATAAGTTGAAGTCCTTTTTGATTTTGAGTAACTTTGACTCACTTTTTGGGTTCCCTTCATATAACTTCTTTCTTTCTGAGTAACGTCGCATATAACGACGTCCATTTTGAAAGATGATTACGATGTGCTTCAGTTTGTGACATATGTTTTTTAATTGTGTGCGCCTCAGAAGGCATTATAACTGTCTACTTTTATTACAAGGTAATTATTGATGGACATGTGGTGTCGTTTATTGGCCGTGGCGGATTTCTAGCCAGTAACGAAACTGAACTGTACCCAAAAAATGAGTAATGTCGTACTCCAATTTTGAGTAATAATGACTCATTTTGAAGACGCCTAGTGTTACTCAGTTCTGAGTATTTGTTGAGTTACTCAATTTAAGAGTTTTTCCACTTTTTACGAAAATGCGTCAAATGTTACGCATTTTAGAGTTATTATTTACGAGCGTGTACGGTATATGAGAAAACTGTCATTTAAGGCATTTCGAGCAGATTTTTATCCTTTACTTAAAAATCAAAGAAAAATAATAATTTTTTTTTTAAAATCACGTTTTGCTCAGAAAATTGCACTCTTCCAGCTAATATATAAAAATCAGAAAACCGTTTAAAACTACACCTGTGCATTTTTTCATCGGTCAAAAAGTTGTAAATTTGATCGCTTTGAGACCACATCCCTGTCACGAACGTCATTTCCATACATTTTGCTTGAAGCAGAGATGCCAGATGAAAAATGTCTGCAACTGCTCGAAAAACCGGAAAAATGTGCTCGAAATCTGAAAAAATGTATCCGTCTTCCGAAAAAATTTTACTCGCGCAAGCAAAAGTCTGTAAAAATCTTCACACATTTTAAGAAAATCTGCGCAAATATAAGGAGACTCTGACAAAAATCTGCAGAAACCGTGGAAAAACTGCAAATATCTGCAAATCAATAAATATATGCACACCGACTCCAAAAATCTGCGTTTTACAAACAAATCTGCACATTTGGTATCCCTGGCTTGAAGCCGTTTTCCTCTGGCTCGATTATGCGTCAAAAGGCTGTCAATGCTTGCGAAACTAGGGAACCTGTATATTAGAGAAATGACAAGACACTCACTGTTAAGGCATCTGTCAACATCAAAACGGATAACGGCAATACAAAATTATACAGCTCGCCCGTTTTGATGTTGACAGTTACCTTAACGGTGAGTGTCTCGGCGTCTCTCTGGTGTATAGGCTGACTATGCGAAACAGCCGATAAAGCTCCGTCCATGCGGGATCATCTGTTGCTGCAAGTGGTGTGTAGAAATGCAAATAGCGAAAAACGTTTATTCTGCTTAGAACTTTGTACGCATTTTGTGCATTTTGTTTCAACACGTTACGGATAACCCTACATTCGATATAGTTAAAAGCACACAAAACATTCGTGCAGTAACACATGCGGCACAATGAACGGAGCTTGAGACCATATTTTTAACACTAGCGCCATCATCATCGGTGGCGGCTTCAGAAAATAGTTGCCATGGCATGGGTCTGTTTGAGACACGTGTTCTCGAAGTACGATTGAGCTGAAATTTCACATTGCGACTTTTTTTGAGAAGACGAAACTTTTCCTCGCGTCAGTAAATACCTATGTTAAGCATAGTTCACAGTTTCAAGCGAAGTGAAAAGTTTAACAAGTAAAATAGCGTTAATTTTCGCTAGCAAAATCTGTCGTGAAAACATTGTTGTGGAACACAGAGGTATTTCACCAGCCTGCAGTTGATGCAAAGTTCATGCAAAGCGAAATTCACAAGTTTACACTTCGAGCGAAGTGAAAATTGGCCGGTGCTGACAGAATAAGAACGCGCTGCAATGTCAAGTTTTCGCTAGCTGCTTCTTTTTCACCGAGTGTGTGGATGCGTGAAAAAATCAGCCCAAGTGAAAAAGATGTGATCCACATCCTTCAATTTCGCTGGATTGAATTTGTTCACAGTTCTAAGCGCAGTGAAATGTCGACAATTGGGTTGTTCAGCTATTCACGGATGTCTAATTTTTATATATCAACTAAAAAGTGTAATTTTCTGAGCAAAACGTGATTTAAAAAAAAATTATCATTGTCCTTCGATTTTTAAATGATTAAAAAAACACTCTAAATCGCTAAATGACAGTTTACCCACATACATAAGACATACGTAACACTCAGGAAGAAATCTTACAAAAAAGTTGGTACAAAATGAACTACTCGAAAGTACCAACCCCTGTAAAAAAAACCTCTGTTTGAGTTGTTTTTGAAGGCAGTGTACCTGCGCAGCCCTGCATTTGTCTCGTTCCTACTCGAAAAATGCTGCATTGATTTTGTAAATAACTTTTTGACAGTTCCTTATGGGATTTTCTTTGGGGCTCGATAAGGCCGAGAAAAAGATAAATTCATTTGGTTCATTATATATCGAGCAGTTTGACAGGGCGAGGTACGGAGTACTATGGGGCAACGTGTACCAGAAAAAAAACGCCAGTGTTACGTATGTCTTATGTATGTGGTTTACCCATATACCAACTGTCATTGTAGCGATTTCGAGCACATTTCGAGCAGTTTTAATTCGTGATTTAAAAATTGAAGAACGATAGAAAATTTTTGAAAATCACTGCAGCTAACTAGTTATACTATTCTGTTGACCTTTTTAAGGAAAGGTGGCGAGTGACCAATCAGAGGACGTAATTTTCGTTTAAACAAGGCTTGACAATTATCAATAGTACAATAGTTTGCATAATTAATCAACAATTTTCTACATTTGGGTGGATGCGTGTATAATTTTCCAAACAATTGCTGCAAAAATGAAGGAAATCGGTTGAAAAAAACCGATTTATAAGCATTTAAAAATGGACATATTTCGTCCCCTTTTCATTAATAGTTTTCCTATTTACATCCCTATGTGGTAGGCTAAAGAAAAACGTAGTTCTACGTCAAAAGAATTTGAATGAAGTGCCAAGTGTTTGGTTGTAAAAACTACTGTGGTTCCGGCCTGGGCATTGAAATTTATCGATTTCACACTGTTATCGACAGTGGCTAAGAATATGCGTGGAATCTGAAAAATATATTCCAAATTTGACAATCTCACGGAATAGTCGAATATTCAGTGTAGGTATTTCTTTCCATTATTATGTTGTTTATTCAGTTGTTCGTTGTAACGTGAAATCAAGGTTTTCTTCACAAACAAACAACTTACCCTTGCTTTTGCATCAGGAATTGAGTTTTTTTGCCGAGTATTTTCCATTGTGTTCTTTTATTTTGTTTCGATTAAAGTCCGGAAAAGTGAGAAAAACAAGAAAAAAAAGTTTGACAGTAGAAGTATGATGATATAAATATAGACGAAATTGGGTTGTATCACATACATAAGACATACGTAACACTCAGGAAGAAATCTTCCATAAAAGTTGGTACAAAATGAACTACTCGAAAGTACCAACCTCTGTCTCGTTCCCACTCGAAAAATGCAGCATTGATTTTGTAAACAACTTTTTGACAGTTTCGTAAGGGATTTTGTTGAGGGCTCGAGTAGAGCCGCTATGAAGAAAATTCATTCCGTTCATTTTCGTCGAGCAGTTCATACTGGTGTTGGTACCGGGTGATGTGGGGCAAAGAGTACCAAAAAAATCGCCAGTGTTACGTATGTCTAAGTATGTGGTTGTATTGTTTTATATGTTGTTTGTAATCTGATTTTCAATGTAGTTTTTTTTTATTAAAAATATCAAATAAATAAATTTTTCTGGTTGAGTGGATTTTGCGTAGGGCAGACAAAAATAATGTTCAACCGGGGGTTTGTTTTATAGCAAAGAAGAACAGAAAGAAGCCACTTAGCCAATCTCTCTTAGAATTGATGCTTCCTGTAGAAATTTCATTCATGAATTGAGTTTTGTAACGTTTCGTAAAATGGTCCATTGCTTCCAGTTGCCGGGCACACCTTCACTCTTACACATGGACCCAATATCGGTATCAACTCCGACACATCTACTTTGATGCTTCACTCCCTGTTCGGTTGTCAATGATGACAAGACTGATGAACTATGCACTTCTTTGCGTTGTACACAAAGCACCGCTATATGTTTACATGGTTTGGTAATTGCCGTTAAAAACACAAGCACGTGAAAGTGGCTAGCTGCTGGCTGGCAAGGTTGGCGAGCAGCAGTTGCCATAGTAACCATAATAATCAGTCGATCGGTGTTGATTAGGAAAAAAAAACTTTCTACTTCGATTGAAATAGTGAGTGAAAATGGATGAAAATGAGTGGAAAATGTTGGTTGTGACTTTCTGTAATAACGTGCAAAATCCCGAACGGATGGTCCGTCAACGTTCCCTGAAGGAGCTACTCGAGTTAATCCATCGGGAGCTGTTACCCTCGCAAGCTCCAGCAGTATTCGAAGGTGTATATCTCCACGTTTTACGATGCTATGCAGATCGTTTCGAAATGATTCGAAACCTCGCGATAACCTTGATCGGGGAGCTGATGGACAAACTACCGACCAATGACTTTTATTTAAGTTATATCGTACCAGCAATTGCCCGTCGCCTTGGTCAGTCGGAAATCATCGAAGAGAGTGAGGAAGTTCGATTGCTGCTGTTGGAACAATTGCAAGCTCTCGTCAGGAAGTATGCAGATCCGGATGGTAGCAGTGGAGATCCGCTGCTGAAATCATATGATAATATAGTTGACATTCTTATCAAAACTCTGAGGGATCCATATCCTGCTGCCCAGAAGCAGAGTTGCGAGGTAATAAAACTGCTGGCCGATTCGACACCGAGTTTGCATTACCGAGCGGAAGCCCTGGTTGGTCCGGCTAGCAGCATTCTCAAACATCGACATTTCGCAAATCGTGTTGCCTCGATTGAAGCATTAGGCATTTTGGCACTGAACATTCATTCCAACGGGGATTGCGTAACGAAGATAATAGTTGACATTTCACCGTTGCTGATGGATAGCGTTCCGATAGTACGGATGGCATGTGGTCGAGTGGGCTGCATGATGCTGCTAAAGCTGCGAGATCGATATTCGTTGTTTCATAGGATCTTACCTTTAGTTTTAAATTGGTAAGAGTCAAATTATTCATATCTGCTAGGTTTGGATTCAATTTTCAATTTTATTTTAGTTTGACGGATGACACTGCAGAAGTTCGCGAGGATGTTTTAGCCCGATGGAAAGAAGCAGGAGAATTATACTATAAAGAAAACGAAAGTGAACTTTCGAAAATGAAGTTAATTGATAAGATGCCTTCCAATTATCCAGAGGGGAAATATGAGAGACCTTCGCTTCCTTGTAGAGCAATTGTACAAAGAAGTCTTAGAATAGTCAATCTTGTTCTCTATGAAATGGAAGAATGGAAAGAGGACATAAGGTTGCACGCAACCAAACTACTAAAGTTAATAATCCTTCATGCTGAAAAAGCGTTCTCGACTATGTTTATGGAAGTGAATCCCGTACTTTGTAAAGCTTGCATGGATATGGATAAGCAGGTGGCAGAAGAAGCTCTGGAGGTCGCCAGGTTGTGCGGAATTCTTCTAGACTACGATACATGGAGTAAGCATGCCCTCTCTGAATTTCAAAAGTTTCCTACTTTGGGTCATCTGAAATGTCTGAGTGCAATGTATCAGTCATCTGGAGTAGAAAGACTCAAAGATCTGCAAAAAAATGTACTTATTCTAACTGATCCGGAAATTTGCCATCAAACAAAACTTGTTTATCAATTGGAACTTCTCAACTTCTGTAATACACTATCTGAGGATTACCATCGTGTGTACACTGCCAACGAGATTGACGGCCTAGCGAATGAGGCAGACCGAAAACAGGCGGAAAAACTGTTATATACAATTGTGATAAAAGTGGCTGCATTTTCCTTCGAAGACGCAGAGCTGGCTCGAGAACGTGCCTTAGAAATCCTGTCCAAATTGCATTCCGGCGAAATCGAACAGCTGCACGATCGTCATTTGACGGATGTTTGCGACTCCTTGGAGAATTTGGAATCATCAAATTCTGATGCTGCCGAAAGTATTATGCTGCTGGCTGGACTGCTGTCTGTGTGTGGCTTCCGACTGGCATATCACGGCGCTCTCAAGACGGCCCTCGCAACTGCACTCAAGCACGCGATTCCGCAAGGGAAAATCAAACTTTTCAGTTCGATATCTATCGTGAGTGAAATGCTTCCTGTCTTTTATTCACTGTTTCCCGCAAAACACGTTCGTTGAGTCACGAGTGATGCGATATCAATCGCGCGGGCATGTTCTCTTGTAAGATAAAACAAAAAGATAAATTGTGCTCTTTTTTCGTTCTTCTTCCCTTTGCATGTTGACTGGTAACCACTGGGACTGGGATTGGCAGGCGATGCTTCGGTGGAATAAAACAATGATGGCTTCCGTTGAGGAGCAGAAGCTGCTGTTGCAAGGTTTTACTGAAGGTCGGTTTCACGGAAATATGGAATCAAAATGTTCCTACATTTTGTGGTATTCTTTTTTCTTGTCAGATATTATTGCACCGCATTTGGTGTGGGCCGCCGGAAGAAGTGCAGAGTCTATTCGTTCGATGGCAACAGCTTGCCTATGTTCTATATCACAGGGCGCCGATAGTTCGATTGTGAGTACACTTTTCTAATGAATTATTTATTTGCTGCTGTAGGAATCGAGTTAGTTAGGTAAGATCACATGTAGAAATTGTAAAAGAAATTTCATAACTTTGTCTGGTCCACGTTGCTGTTTGAGAGCGAACAATTGTTTTTGTTTAATTTTGTGTTTTAACATCTCTGAAATTGTTAGAAATGTTAATATTTGTGTCATTTTCAACAATTTTTAACGTTTTCAACATTCTTCGCGTTTTAAATCTTTCAACCGTTTTCCTAGAACCAACTTTACTATGTTTACACGCAGGAAAAAAATTAAAATTCCTGACCTATGTCTCAGTGGAACAAAATTAGAACTTTCTCAAGAAGTCGACTAATAACTTTAGACAGCAAATTAAATTGGAGTTCACATATGGCAAAAGTTATAAGTTAGGCTACAAGTGGATCAGTAAAAAAACTATGGTAACGGTGGGATTGAAGCCAAAATGATCTATTGGGTCTATATAATGTCTCGTATGTTCAGAAGGAGCTGGAAAAGTTGCAAAGACTTGCAACAATTTTCATTGCGGGAGCAATTCGAAGTACCCACCCCTTCAAAGTCATTAGTTGCTATGTGAAGCTTACTTCCATTGCATTTTTTTACAATTGGAAGCGGAAAAACGCACTAAGGCTACAAAGAACAAAACAATTTTTTGAAGGAGACCTTAGAGGACACCGTTTAACAATTTTAAAACTATACTTAACAACTTCAAAATCAATAAGCTGTTAACTCAAGAAGACTGGATGGACAGGTAGTACAACTTCAAACGACTATTCCAAGTGGCTGAGCCAAGTCGCACTGAATGGAAATCAGAAAGGGCCTAGCATCCAACCAGGCTCAATAGTTTTCTACACGGATGGCTCCAGGTAAACAACAGGGTGGTGAGTCACCACTGGTGACAGACCCTGGAGTCAATCTATCAATACCGATGGGAGTGTGACCAACGGTATTATAAGCGAAGATACAAGCAATTATAGAACGCGCTACAATTTGTTCGCGACGCAACTATGGACATGCAAATATAAGCATTTTTTCGGATAGTCAAGCTGCACTAAAAGCACTGAAATCCGTTTCCTGTTCTCCGATTTTGCTTTGGTATTGCATTTAACTGCAGCAGGTGGCTAGAAATAGTGAAGTGATCTTATTCTGGGTACGCGGGCAATGCTTAAAAATAATTAATTTTTAATTTTTTTCCAAAAAATAAACAGTTATTTTTTTGAGTGTATATTTTTTTGGAAAGACAAAATTATTTTCTACAACTTTGCCCAAGACGTCACACCGATCAAACAACTCGTTTTGGCCCTAAACATATTTGTAATCATCAATACCTTCCCAAAATAGCATTTTTCAATAGCTTTAAAAAAATGTGTCGTGTTCAAAAAAATTAAACCAATAGCACAAAATGGCATCTTTTGCCTATAGAAACGTCTATGCAAAGTTTCAGCCAAATCAAAGTGTCAATTTAAAAAATATATTGAAACTGGGACATTTTTTGTGGAACTGCTCTGTTTCATCATCTAACCGACCAAATTGACCAAATTGAAAACATAACCTGAAAGGTTTTTCTATAAGTGACCTAAAAAAAAAGCTTCTGTTACGTTTCTGTTTTGTACTCGGAAAATGCTTTAAGTCTTATTTCAAAAGCATGGTCCGAAGATGTTACGCCGAACACCATTGGAAACTACTTCCGAATGGTAATGAGCGACCTTCTGGGAAAAAATCGATTCGCCTCAATCGATTAATCGAGATCCAAAAAAAAAAATAGTTCGCAAAAAAATCGAGCTTGAAAAATCGATTTAACAAAAAATCGATTTTTGTTCGGCACAAACTTTTTAAGCCGTTTCTTTGCTATATTTATGGAGATTTTGTTTGGTTGCGTTTGCGTTCCCCTTTATAAAACCTCCTCTCCTTATTTGTAAAAACCTCAGACAGCCAGTTTTCGCAAGCCTCTTTTGAGGCCAACTTAGTATCACCAAGAGCGTTTTGCATGGACCGGAAGAGATGGTAATGACTCGATGCCAGGTCCGGACTATACGGTGGGTACGGTATGACATCCCACCGAGCTCCCGTAGCTTCTGGCGGGTCATCGAAGATGTGTGAGGCCGAGCGTTGTCCTGGTGGGAAACAACACCATTCCTTTTGACCAATTCTGGCCGCTTATGGTCAATCGCCTGCTTCAAACGGTCGAGCTGCTCACAATAGAGGACTTAATTAAGGGTCTGGCCATAGTTGAGCAGCTCATAGCGAATGATTCCCTTCCAACCCCACAAAACAATAGCAAAATCTTCCTGGCCGTCATTCCGGATTTGTCAATCCGGTTTATTGGTCTATACCCAGTTCCTGGCCAATCGAGCGAATGCTCACATGCCGGTCTACTTGGATGATTTCCACGATTGTATGGATTTCTATGACGATTGGCCTACCAGTACGTTATCTTCGACAGCCACTACACCAGAACGAAATCAATCAAACCAACGCTGTGCTGTGCGAATGGTTACAATATAGGGCCCATAAACTTCACAAATTTTTTTGGCCGCCTTCTTTGCATTTTTACCTCTCAGTTAGTAACAACGTAAAACATGACGAATTTTTTACTTGGTGGACTCCATCTTTGGCGCGCTATAACTTGAGACTGCGACGTACGATTACAACACTGTTGAAACGTCACTTGTAGCACAGATTGTCGTCCCTAAATAACCGTATAGTATGACCCGACGCGATAAGTATAACACAAGATATGTTTAAGTGTTGCCATCTATTGACAAAATACGACATTTCTTTATCCCCAACCCAATACTAACGATACGGCTTTTTTAGTTTCTAGCCATCTTCTTTTACCGCGTGCACCCTTCTGGCGGTTTTTTTATCGGTGAGTGAGCCAACTTCAACAAGACAAATAGATATAGAAAGAAGTTTAATTTCTACTAAATTGTACTCAATTAAATATTTTTTAGAAGGTTGCCTTTTCGCGTATTAAAGAAAATTCGCTGTATTAGAATGAAAGGTATTTACAATGGTCCAGAAACCAAATTTAGGGGGAAATTTAGGTCTAGAGCTCTATAGTAACATTTTAGAGAAAAACTTTCTTCTACAAAGTTGTTACATATGATAAAGCGCTTATTGAAAAATTATCAAAAATTAGGGTAACCAACATTTTCGATGCAATCAAGTATCTAACTTTTTTATCTTCGTAGATAGAAGAAAAATTTGTTCTACAATATTATAGCTCCATTAATTTTAAGTAACTTTGTAAAACAAAGTTTTTCTCTATCTTTGAAAACAACCGATTTATATTGAAAAAAAAAACACATTGTGCACTCTAACTTTTTTAGTTCAAGTTTGATCTCAAAACTGTCTTTGAACGACTTTTAGAGCTTTTCAAGAGAAACAATTTGCAATGCTGACATTGTAAACATCTCAATTTTACTCAAAGTTATTGATATTTTTCATCAAAAAACATGCGTTTTTCATTTGTATGTCATTTTTTTTGGGGCAAACATAAAAAAAAATCTCTTGGTCTCATTTTGAAGGGCATATTTGACTCTATAAATGGAGGAATTTTTAAAAATATGTTATTTTTTAAATTTGAATAAATTCAATTAAAAAAAAAGACAAAAATTTCAATAATTTTATACATTATGCATATAAAACACCCAGATTTATTTTTTGGTATTTTTTCTCATAACTAGGAATAATTGCCTTGAATTTGATCCAAAAAGATTGAAAACCGATCAACTGGTTCAAAAGTTATGAATTTATTAAAAGTAAATTACATCGAACACAGTCGTTTTTTTATGGTTACCCTATTTCGAAGTTGGTCACGCAAAGTGCTTCAATTGTGCTCAGAATCGCAGGGATGCATCTGTGTTGAAAATAATCAAAACCGTATTGTTTCGTTGGGTTGTTAAGGGGACTAGCTCCGGAATAGGGTGACCATAAAAAACGGCTATATTCGATGTATTTTATTTCAAAAAATTCATAACTTTTGAACCAGTTGATCAATTTTTGATCTTTTCGAATCAAATTAAAGATGATTACTTCTAAGAAAAGTAAGAAAAAATACCGTGCGTGCTTTTCTATACGTAATATATAAAATTATTGAAATTTGTGTCATGTTTTTAAATTGAATTTACTCAAATTTAAAATTTAAATATATTTTCAAAAATTTCTTCATTTATAGAGTCAAGTACGCCCTAGAGATTTATAGAGTCAAGTATGCCCTAGAGGTAAGACCAAGAGATATTTTTTATGTTTGCCCCAAAAAGAATGACAAACAAATGAAAAACGCATGTTTTTTTATGGAAAACATTAATAACTTTGAATGGAATTGAGATATTCACGATATCAGAATTGCAAATTGTTTCTCTTAAAAAGCTCTCAAAGTGGTTCAAAGACAGTTTTAAGGTGAAACTTGAAATAAAGAAGTTAGAGTGCAAAATGTGTTTTGAAGTAGAATACTTCTCTCAGGAAGTTCGGCTACATAGGGATGTGAAATGAAAATCTAAAACCGAAAAAAGTGAAAATATGTCCAATTTCAAATGCTAATAAATCGGTTAGTATTCGATGGATTTCCTTCGTTCTTGCAGCAATAGATTGGGAAATCTTCTAAGATTCTTCCCAAAATAAGATAATTGTAATTTTATTATTCATACTTAAAATATTCAAGCCTTGTCAAAACGAAAAATTCGACCTCTGATTGGTCGTTATATGCTTGCTTCCCAAGCACGGTCGACAGGATCATATACCTTGCAATTGAAAACATGCTATTTGGCCTATATAAGAGCCTGTTTCAGCCGGAGCCGCTCATAATAGTTCTAGACAGCGACAACAGCAGTCGTCCTTCCTTTGCAGCAGCACTAGCCCTGTGGTTGGTCACCACGTCTCAGGAGCAGCGCGGTTTTTCTCAGCGTGTGTCGCCAGACAGCCATTATTCCCCCCGTGTTGGGGCAGCATGAAGATTGCCATCAGGAAATCCAATTTTGGGAATCAAAATGCCTTTTTGAAGGCAAATAAACAAGTCATTGGAAGTTAATAATTTTTGTCAACGCAAGCAAGTATTCTGTGTTGCATCCTAGCAATTTAAATTTGTCGCACCCGTCTAATTTACTGAATGTGAAATAGCTTCCACAGTGCATGTTGTCCGTGTATCTTAATTCCCCCAATGTTAGGGCAGCTCAAAGGTTGTAATTAGCAACCGATTTTGAACCGCAACATGCTTTTTTGAAGGCAAATAAAAAAATAATTGAAGGTTAATAATTTTCTGGCATCAACACAAGCAGACATTCTGTGCGGGATGCAATCAAATTCTGTTGTAGTTGTCTAATTTTCACTTTATTTAGTAAACCCCCCACTGTAGGGGCAGCGCAAAGGCTGCGATCAGCATAACCGACATTGAATAATAAACTGCCTTGTTAGTACGCATTCACAAAAGCAGTTAGTTCGACTATGCAGAGCTAATATGAAGTCGATTCAATCAATCAGCATAAACAGAATTTCGTCGTTTCCCAGCTGCCAAGTTGCAACATGATGCAACACGCAACAGCGAGCAAACGAAATCGCTTGATGTTACAAACCGCAATAAGATACGGGTTAAAACCGTTGCGTGTGTGAGAGCACCATCGGTGTTTATTCGCTGGATACACTATCTACTGTCTACTGAACGCAGTAATCTGCTTACATGCGACATGGGGACGGGAACATTTTCTTCAACCAAGCTGCGCAACACGACACAAAACATGTTAATTTGTTGCTTCAATGAGAGTGCTATCGGTCCGGCTCGACAGAATGTTCACAAGAAATCATTTTTGTGCATCCGTGCTACGAAACTGAGGAAAAACTTTAGAAACTGAAAAAAGAGGTGGAGCTTATCAAATGATCGCTCTGAACCAGAATGAAGTCACACATATTTTTCAAGTTATATCATTCCACCACGTACGTAAAATAATTCATTCCTATTTTCATCCCTATATAAGAGCTTGTTTTAGTCGAAGCCGCTCATAGTAGTTCTGAACAGCGACGACAGCAGTCCTCCCTTAGCAGCAGCGCGAGCGAGCGGTGGGTACCATCGATAGCGGATAGCGGCCACAACTGTGGCGTGGCTGCGAATAAGTGTAGCAGTTTCAGCGGATCTCACCATCGATAGCAGCACGGCCAGCAGATGCAGGTACAGCGGATACCAATGGCGGCCACAACTGTGGCATGGCTACGGAGAGCGTTGCAGGTGCTCAGCAGTGGGCCAGCGTATAGCGGCCTCAACTGTGGCATGGCTATGCATGGCGTCGCTGTTGCAGCGGGTATATCAGCATCGATAGTAGCAGGGTCAGCTAATGCAACGACACTCCCTTCACTAAAATGCTGTTTCAGTGTGGTAGCGGGAAGCATCAGCAGCAGGCTTGCATGAAGTGAATACATCAGCCAGCAACTTTCTCTAAGGTCTCTGCCATAGTAGACGCGAAAAGCGGCGCGAACCGATTCGCTCGGCCGTAGGTTGATGTACAGCTCTACTGATGGCTGTACATTAACCTACAGCTGAGCGAATCGGTTCGCGTCGCTTTTCGCGTCTATTATGGCAGAGGCCTAATGGGAAAGTTGTATCAGTTTGTTCAGAAGAATATTATTGTCGGTAATATTACAGAGATGCGATTGCGTAAATCCGATTTTGAATTGAACAATTGTTCTTTTGAGAACAAATAACACACTTATTTGAAGAGTTAATAGCTTTTGGTACCAACAGCAGTATAGTGACAGCCTCAGCGGTAGATGCAGATGCAGCCGGTACTTCCCTGAGGCCGATGTAAAGCTAAATGGGAGCAGCACGGCGAAACAGTTCGGGTTATGCTTAGACGCGCGTCTTTTTTCGTTGTTGATATTCCCCACATGAAACGACGCGCTTTCGTATGATAGCGGTGGTATTAGCGGTAGATGCATTTGCCAACACTTCCTCCAGTAAAGCCGTGTCTAGTTTTCAATGTGAATGAAAAGGGGGGATTTGTTAGTAGCTTAAGTATTTATGATAAATATTAGTAAATAATGAGTATGTGTGTCCAATCACAAATGGTGACTTCTCAACACTGTTAGAAATTTGTAATTTTAATTGTTAGGATTTGTTTGCTTTCGCAATTAGGACTTATCATTCGTAGGGATTTAAACCTACTTGTCAGAAAATGGGAAGTAAACTTACAACTAACTTAATTGCTAACTTATTGGCTATAAAGAGAGCTTATCGTAGCAATTGAGGATTGCAACGATTTTTGTCGAAAATTGTTAATAATTTTATTTGACATAGCTTCTAATGGTTCAACACCAGTAAGTCTATGTAATTCGAGTGTACCAAACCAAGGAGGACGCTTCAAAATCATTTTCAGAATTTTATTCTGAATCCTTTGGAGCGTTTTCTTCCTTGTTGAACAGCAACTTGACCAGATCGGTACAGCATAAAGCATTGCTGGTCTAAAAATTTGTTTGTAAATCGAAAGTTTGTTCTTTAAACAAAGTTTAGAATTCCTGTTAATGAGAGGATATAAACATCTCGTATATTTGATGCACTTGGCTTGTATACTCTCAATGTGCTCTTTGAAAATAAGTTTTTTATCATAAATTAGTCCCAAGTACTTAACCTTGTCGGACCAACTTAAAATAACCCCATGCATCTTGACAACGTGATTATTGTTTGGCTTGAGGAAAGAAGCCCTAGGCTTATGCGGAAAAATTATCATTTGAGTTTTAGAAGCATTGGGAGAGATTTTCCACTTTTGCAAGTAGGAAGAAAAAATATCTAAACTTTTCTGCAATCGACTGCATATGACACGAAGACTTTTTCCTTTTACGGAAATGCTTGTGTCATCGCAGAACAATGACTTTGTGCATCCTGGAGGCAAATCAGGAAGATCTGAAGTGAATATGTTGTACAGGACTGGACCCAAGACTGAACCTTGAGGTACACCTGCTCTGACAGGAAATCTATCAGATTTTGAATTCTGATAGACAACCTGCAGAGTTCGATCAGTGAGATAATTTTTTAAAATTTTGATTAGGAAAATTGGAAAATTAAAAGTTTGCAATTTCGCAATCAAACCTTTATGCCAAACACTGTCGAATGCTTTTTCTATGTCTAAAAGAGCAGCTCCAGTGGAATAACCTTCAGATTTGTTAGCTCGTATCATATTAGTAACTCTGAGCAATTGATGAGTTGTGGAATGCCCATGGCGAAATCCAAACTGTTCATTTGCAAAAATTGAATTTTCGTTGATGTGTGACATCATTCTGTTAAGAATAATTCTCTCAAACAGTTTACTTATTGAAGAAAGCAAACTGATTGGTCGATAACTTGAAACTTCAGCTGGGTTCTTATCCGGTTTTAAAATGGGAGTAATTTTTGCATTTTTCCATAATTTGGGAAAATATGCAATTTTGAAGCAGCAATTGAAAATTTTCACTAAAAATTCCATTGTGCTCTCAGGGAGATGTTTGATTAGTATATTAAAGATTCCATCGTCACCAGGTGCTTTCATATTTTTGAAATTTTCAATAATTGATTTAATCTCATTCAAGTTAGTTTCAATTATTTCTGCAGGTAAAAAATTCTGGGAAGAAATTAAATCAAATTGACGTGTGACTTCATTTTCAATTGGACTCACAAAATTCAAATTTGAGTTATGAACACTCTCAAACTGCTGAGCAAGTCTTTGAGCCTTTTGTTCATTGGATACAAGAAAACGTTCACCATCTTTTAAAACTGGAATAGGCTTTGAAGGTTTCTTAAGAATCTTCGACAGCTTCCAAAATGGTTTTGAATATGGTTTCAATTTTTCAACTTTAGTCTCAAAATTTTGATTTCTCAGAAGAGTAAATCTATGTTTAATCTCTTTCTGTAAATCTTTATAAATAGTTTTAAAAACAGGGTCACGAGAACGTTGATATTGACGTCTGCGGACATTTTTCAAACGAATTAGAAGTTGAAGATTTTCGTCAATTATTGGTGAATCAAATTTCATTTGAGCCTTTGGAACAGAATAATTCCTGGCATCAACAATTGCACATTTTAATGCTTCCAAAGCGGAATCAATATTCACTTCGTTTTGCAAATCAAGCTCATTATTGAAATTTCTCTCAATATGAGTTTTGTATCTTTCCCAATTAGCCTTGTTATAATTAAAAACAGAGCTCATAGGGTTTAAAACTGATTCATGTGATAAAGAAAAAGTTATTGGAAGATGGTCAGAATCAAAGTCAGCATGTGTGATCAAATCACTACATACATGACTTTGATCTGTTAGCACCAAATCAATTGTTGAAGGGTTTCTTACAGAAGAAAAGCATGTAGGACTATTCGGAGACAAAATAGAATAGTATCCTGAAGAACAATCATTGAATAAAATTTTGCCATTGGAATTACTTTGAGAATTATTCCATGAACGATGTTTAGCGTTAAAATCGCCGATTATGAAAAATTTCGAACGATTTCTGGTGAGTTTTTGTAGATCACCTTTAAAATAATTTTTGAGCTCGCGTGTGCATTGAAATGGTAAATATGCTGCGGCAATAAATAAAATCCCAAGTTCAGTTTGAACTTCAATTCCCAAAGTTTCAATAACTTTTGTTTCAAGATGGGGAAGAGCACGATGTTTGATTCGGCGATGAATAACAATTGCAACTCCACCGCCGGAACCCTGAATCCTATCATATCTATGAACCACGTAATTGGGATCATATTTTAATTTTATGTTAGGTTTCAAAAATGTTTCAGTAATAATTGCAATATGCACATTATTTACTGTTAAAAAATTAAAAAGCTCATTCTCATTGGCCTTCAATGAGCGAGCATTCCAATTTAATATTTTAATTGTCTTATTTAAAATCATTGCTAAATTTTAAATTAGAAACAATTTTAATAGTAAAATTTGTGCCTATTTGAATGGTTTCAAACATAGATTTTGCCTGCAACATGGCGTTCATAAGATCGAACATTGCCTGTTGCAAAAAACAAAGTTTACCTGCCGTAATAGGCCCCAGGCAGTTGACATTAGAAAAAATATTTTCGGCAGCAATATTAGCTGGAGTAATAGGTGTACAATTATTTTCTAGCGTGTTTTGTTTACCCATATTAACGGTCATTTTCGAACTACCAACACTAGGCGGTATAATGTTCGAACTACCTGTAACCTGTGCATAAGTTAAACGGGTATGCAAAGGAGTAGGTAAACTATGCGTCACTGGTACGCTTGGAGAATTTTGTTTTGAAGTTGGTTTTAATTGAGAAATTGAATTTTGTTTACCTTGCCTTGCCTTAACAATTGCTAAACGGACTGGGCATTGATAAAAATTTGACATATGGTTGCCGTTACAATTCGCACAGCGAAAATTTTTACTCTCTCTCACAGGACATGTGTCCTTTTTGTGAGAAGAGTCTCCACAATTAAGACATTTTTGGTCCATGTTACAGAATTTGGAACCATGGCCATAACGTTGGCAAGTACGGCATTGGGTGATATGCTTTTCACCTCCGCCATACTTCCTATAAATTTCCCATTTTACACGCACATTATGCAAAGCATGTGCTTTTTCAAAAAATTTTAAGTTGTTAACCTCATTGCGGTTAAAATGAATTAAATAATTAACAAGGGAAATTCCAGTTCTCTGACTGTTTTCGCCTCGTGATTTTTGTTTCATTAGAATTACTTGGGTAGGGGCTATGCCAAGTAATTCTGTTAAAGTAAGTTTGATCTCATCAACGGTTTGATCGTTGGTGAGACCTTTCAAGACAACCTTGAACGGCTTGGCGTTCTTGGTGTCATATGTAAAAAATTTGTACATCTTGTCAGTTAAATACTGAACAAGACGATCACGACCCTTTACTGAGTCGGCTAATAAGCGGCATTCACCTCTACGGCCAATTTGATAGGTAACTTTAACGTCAGAAACAAACGTTGAAAGTTCCTTTTTGAATATATTAAATTCAGAAGAAATAGTTACCACAATAGGTGGAACTTTCTCCTTTTTTAAAGATTTTATATTTTGTATAGTTTCATTATTGGTAACTTCCATTTCACCAGCTTCTTGCTCAGGCAAAATATCAAAAGGATTGTCACTACAGACACTCGAAGTGTCAGAAAGAGATGCCTCTCTTTTCCTCCCCGCAGCGATGCGAGGTTTCTTTTTCCGTCCAGCCATTTCAGGTGATACGAAAAAAGTTAAAACAAATGTTAAATTCAAAAGTAAGTAGTCTTGAGAAAGACTGATGGGAAATAACTTTCAGGTAGTCTTTAAAAGACACACTGACAAAACACAAACTTTGAAGCTATAGGCAGTAAAGACCAGTCCACAAGCAACCGAAAAAACGTCTGATCTGTAGGACAGTTCAAGACGCACTGGATAGTTTTCAATGTGAAAACACCTTTCTCATTGTGTTGACCGTGCGCCTTAGTCCTCACTATCAAGGTAACACAGAGATGTAAGATAAACACTACATCCTATGATAAATTGAACAATTGTCCTTATAAGGACAACAAATGAATTAATGAAGATTTAATTTTGAATTAGAATACTTCTCTCAGGAAGTTCGGCTACATAGGGATGTAAAATGAAAATCTAAAACTGAAAAAAGTGAGAAAAATTTCAAATGCTAATAAATCGGTTAGTTTTCGATGGATTTCCTTCGTTTTTGCAGCAATCGATTAGAAAATCTTCTAAGATTCCTACCAAATGCATGAAATTGCAATTTTATCATTCGAACTATTGTACTATTGAAAACTCTTAAGCCTTGTCAAAACACAAAATTCGACCTCTGATTGGTCGTTATACCGCGCTTTCCCAAGCACGGTCAGCAGAGTTATGGACCTAGTAAATTGGGAATGCATCATTTGGCCTATATAAGAGCTTCATCAGATAATAAACAAACATTTCATCGGATATTAAATTGAACAACTGAAATTGGAAGAACACAAATGATTATTTGAAGAGTTAATATTTTCTCGTTTTGCGCTATAATTCAAAGTTAATTATCTTCATCTACATGCATACTCTGACTATTATCACGTGTTTGCGTCGCTTAGTGTTTGGCTACGGTCATGCAGAACGCAAATAACGGCGCGATGCGATTCGGCAAGACGAAATCTGTTGAAATGTATAGCTCTACTTCGCCTTAAAAAGAGCTGTACATTTCACCACGGTAAGGCGAATCGCATCGCGCCGGCATTCGCGTTTTGCATAACCGTAGCCTTTGTTCCGTTCCCGTTTAATGATGTCGTATTAAATGTGCATATTACAATTCGGCAGCACTTCAACTTCTCATTTGCACAAAATTTAAAAATATCCAATGAACTTCATTCAAAATATCAGACAAAAAGAAATTACAATACTGCCAATGAACGGTTAACATTTATTTACTAGAAAAAATGACTGACACGCAAGCAGCCAGGTTATCTTTCTTGTAAAAGTATTCTACTTCAACCTTGCGGTCGTGGCTTTGCATACAACCTTCTTGTGATTTTTTTTCAATATAAATAGATTGTTTTCAAAGATAGAGAAAAACTTTTTTTTGCAAAGTTACTTAACATTATTGGAGCTATAACAGGTTTTTCTTCTATCTACAAAGATAAAAAAGTTAGATACTTGATTGCACCGAAAATTTTGATCACCCTAGTTTTTAATATTTTTTTAGAGTGGCAGAAAGGAGAATTCAGGGCTTTAAGTGCTGCCTGACTATCACAGAAAATGCATCTCTGTGGGTTAGTTAGGGTTTGCTGCTTGAACAAATTTGAGCAGCCCAGAACGAATTAAATGAGTTTATGAATATGAGAAGCAATTTGGGGGCCGAAAGTCCGGAAGTCCAAGATTCATACAAATTGTTTATGAACGACTGTCCATGGAAGGGAGTCATAAATCTCTAAAAAAATAGTCCATGTGGAATATGGCTTATCCAATAGTCCAAAGTTTCAAGTTACGTGACGTCTTGGGCTGTTGTTAATAAGAAATCATGCAATAGACTGTTGAGATTATTGAGACTCAATGCTGCTTTTAAGGAGAAAAAAAAAGGTAGAATAATTATGAAAATCGTTGTATTATGAATATTTGTTTGTTTCTTAAGAACTAATCTGGGAAGGTCTTTGATGTCAAAGAAAGAATTGTGTTATATTAATCATATATTTCAATAAATCTATGTTAGTTGCTGGAGAATGTTAAAAGGTTTGCTATGTTTGTTGCTAGTTAAATATTATAAGCTTCCCAATTTGAGTTGACCTTTTAAACTGTTTAAATTTATTGATTATATAGATTTTGAAAAATGTCGAAATTTAATATATTTAAAAAATATCAACTTTCCGTAAAAATGTAATTTTTTATTTCTTCATCCAGGACTTTTTATCAAAAGCTTCGTTATAACTTTAAGTTAAACAAATAAATTGAAAGAAAAACCCCTCTTTTGTAAATTGAAATTAAGTGTTCATTTTCTTTTTTTTGTCAAAATGAAATATTTTTTACGGTGTACAATTTTTTAGAAAGCACTTTTAATTCTCTATCACTTATTCTAAGAAATTTTTTTTGTACAACAAAAAAAAAACTCAGCTTACTGAGCAAAGTTGCAAAGTTCGTGCAAAGCTTTATTAAAATCAGAAATGGTCTCTCAAATTTTTTCGTATTTCCAGATCATTCGGTGTTATTTTGCTTTTCTATATTTTTGATATTTTCGTCAAGTTTGACATTATTGATATTTTTGACGTTATTAATATGTTCGACATGTCTGATATTTTCAACTTTTTAACAATTTTTGTTAATATTATTTTTTTTATTATTTATGTCGAGTAATAATAGATATTTTGATTTATTTTACAATTGTTAGGCAATAGGGCAGATTTTTTTTCTTTTACCAAGGAGACAAGGAGACAAAAAAAAAAACTAGAATAACGGAGACTCGTTTCCGGATATGATGATGATGATGATGGTGCTTTACATCCGTTTTTCGTGCTTCGTATATTGTTCTGTTTCGTAGAAGCTATAATCGTTTCTGATACGGTGGGAATTGTTTCTGTTGGTTAAACAATTTTCTGTACATCGTTAGGATGTTGATTAAAATTGCAACTGCTTGCGGTGTTGTCTGTGGTAGTTTCAAGTGGATGATATAGAAATAATCAATCTTTTCGTGTAAACGTTGCGGGAATTCGTTATTCTCACAATGCTTTTTTCAACGTTCCATGTATGTAGATCTGTTTAATTGATATATTGATAAGTTGTTATAAAATTTACAAGATCATAAACCTGGAATCATTTCATGTATTGTCTTTATGCTACTACAATTTGTGCCTTGAGTGATTTGAAATGGTATTTTTCTTTTCATTTACAGTTTGCAACCATACTGCCGAGTCAACTGCCAATCCTGGTTGGCCTAATCGAGGATAACAGCATTTCGACACGTGCCTACTCCTTAAGAACATTGCTCGCGATGGGGCCGCTAGAGGGGGATAATTTAAAATTAATCGCTTTTGCCATTGTCGCCCGGTTGGACGATCCGAGCGGGGATGTGCGTGAACTGGCTGCCAAATGTTTGGGCTGTTTGCAGCTGGCCGTGGGAGCCGACAACGAGGACGACAGCTCGGAGCGGGAGCGCTTCGAGGGAACCATCCTGAGGCCAATCCTATCGACTATGTTCTTGCATTTGGAAAATCCGGAACTAAAACTGAGGAAAGCCATTCTAGGTAAGCAATCATGTGAAAACAATCCCATTGTGTAGTTTCGCCTAATGATTGATGTGCATCAGACAGCATGGCTGAAAAACTTGATTGCGATTATACTCAAAAGCTGTTTTTTGCATTTCCTCTCAGTTGTTTTTGATCTTTCCTTTGTGAATCGACAACAGTGCAATAGTGAAAAAAATCCCTCCACATTTGTAGCTGAGCGAAGTTTAATTTTGCAAAGTTCTCTACACAGTACCAAAACTGCATTACCCGAATCCCCATATGTAGTAATGTTTCCATACAATTAGTAGTGCAATCCTTCTGAAGCAATAGTTCCGTCAGAGAATCCCTGTAGGAAGATTTCTAAATCGTTTTTTTTTGTTTCGTTCTCCCACAATGTACTCAACAGATTCGCTAGCACGTTTACTCATTCATCATCGCGCACTAATCAAAGGCCTGGCTAATGAAGTTGCTCCCGGATGCCCATACAAGAAGGATCTGGATAATATCCTCGCTCATCAATAAACGCCTCGGCCGGTCGGCGGTAGTCGGCGCGGTGTCTATTGCTTTTGGAAAAGCTAGAGCATCAACATCATCATTATCATCATCATCACCGGCAATCGTGGTACGTAGCGTGGAGAATCGTGCACTGGTCGAATACAAAGTGGCGACCGACAGCCATCAGGATAATTGATTCAAATCTTATTTGAGTAGAGTGAATACGTAGTATTGCGCCGTTTTTGGTAGATGATCGCTGTAAAGGGATTCGTGTTTTTGCGAGCGTGTGTTTGATTTCAGGCAGTTTTAGTTTTTTGCAGCGTTTTTTTCTGTTGATCACCGTCAAAGACGAAGACCGATGAAGCGGTCGGGACGATATCAAAGATTTGGATTGCAAGAGCATTGGCTGGAAAATTGGTCTGCGATTGGTTGAGATTTCCGGCGCTTTTTTTGATGCACTTTCTATGCACCCATCAGAAACGAACCGATTTGATGCCTCGACGATTCCTTTCGCCTCGTAATTGCAATTATGAATTTTCTTTCTTTTATCTCCGCCGTTCGCTGGCTGCCCGGTCGGAATCGAAACTGCGGCTGCTATCCATTCGATGCACTCCCGCTGGTTTCCTATCCATTTTCGCCTTTGGGTGGCTTCGAATCGCGCTTTGTTCCCGTGTTAATTTCAGCTATGTAATGCATCAATAAATATAATTTATTATTGGCCCATCTTCAATTTATCCATCTGGGTGAGCTTTTCGCGATTTTCCCCGCTATCAAGCTTGCTTTCCTTTGATCAATCAATTTTTTTTTCTGGATAGATTGTGGAAGTCCGTTTCGATAGATTTTTTTTCCATTTTCAGTGATGTCGCATAATTTCATACTCTTTGTGTGCGCTTTTTTTTCGCTCTCTCTCTATTATCTCTGCACACAATGTAGGAAGGAAAAAAGCCAAAAAGCTTTTAGCGATTTTTTATGCTGCTCATTCCTTCCTTTTGTGATGTGATGGAATTGTGTTTGGTGCGTGCAGGCGGATGTGATTTTTGCATTGATATCGCCGCCGTTTTGCAACATGTTGTCCGTCCGCCCCGAGAGAGTGTCGGCCTAATTGAGTTATCTATCAATTGTGTTCTCCTTCATTATGGAGTGAAACAGTGTGCCTTTAGGAGCTGTACCCGGATCCCGAACCAATCCAGATTCAATTTTTCTTGCGCTGGTTTAGTGATAGTTATTTTTGGTTTTTTGTTTTTTTTCTGTTTTAGCTTTGGTGGGGTAAAATATGTGATAGATAATGTATAACGTAATAAATCGAACGAGAAGTGAATTGAAGCTGTTCGTTATCATTATAGTGTTGAAGAATACCCTGTTGTGAACTTGTTGACTTTTCTGCAATTAGTTTTTCATTGATTCTTTTCAATCTTTCCTACGTTCTTTATAATAAATTATGTATCTTAAAACTAATGAAGTTGATTATAATTCTCTTCTTGATGCTCTGGGTGAAATTATTGGTGCTCATGCGAAATTCGTCAAGCACAATATCGGAAAGTGCAGATGAACTTCATTCGGGTGTTGTAGAAAATAGATGGATTTATGGGAAACCTGAGCTTAAGTTACTACACAGATTCTGTCAAGATTCGAACCTACGATTACACGCTTTCAAAGTGGATTTTCTAATCTTGTAACTATGAAGCCCTTTAAGTCCTATGTCACACAACATCGATTACAAAAAAAAAAAGAAAAAAAAACCTTTCGACACATTTTGTAAGGTATTACCCTTCCTTAAAATAAAACATCAGTTTTGGAAGAAAAGGCAAAACCATTATATTGATCATTAAGAGTATTTCAGCTTATAAGTCAAATCGACTAAAAAACCAATTCTCCGAATAAGTGGATCGTGCAGGGGCCGCAAAAGGGGGCGGTAATTGTATAACAAACGATAATATTGAAACTGATAAAGAAAGTTAACAATGACCAAAGTAACCATGAAAACAATATTCCCTATCCGGTTAGCATCCGAGCGCAGGGCGCTTGGTAGCCGCATCCGATAGCTATATATGAAGCAAGGGGAAACAGCAACGCTGCTTGCCGTCCTTGTGTGGAAGCATATTGCGGATCCGGTGCTTTCGGGCGTGGAGATGCAGCGGGTGCTCTAAATTGATTCGATTCAAAGTTTCATCACCGGAACTCAATAGCGCACTATGCTTGTGCCAAGTGCAGAAAGTTGATACCTATTGCCGAACTGGGTCATATCTATCGCTCTGACCGAACGCTTTTGTGTACCTCAATGATGAAGTTGCTAATGATATGATGCAATTTGAGATGTATTTTGTGTGCATAATGTCGAAAAATAGTGAGGGAAGCTCGTTCCAGTCCAGCCTGGAAAAGGCCGAGGTTGAATGATGTGTACTTTGGATGCCGGAGCATCGATCCACTTTTGCGTTTCGGAGGAGGGTACATATAATACTCCTATTGGTCTGAGTAAAGCTGGTCGTCACAGCCGCGCATCCATCATCGTTAACTTTGTCAATGTCGTCCGTGGTGTCATTATCGGACATCGGGGGGGCAGCCGTCCGGTCCGAGTGCAGTCGCTTTCCCTCGAATATGGTGTGACCGTTGTTAGCCACACAGTCGATACAAAAGGGTAATTATATGCAGCAGAGGCAGCGTGTTCTTGCAGCTAAAGTGCACGGTCACCTCCGGGATGGACGTCACAAGTTGAATCTAATTGATTTAGTTTAATTAGTTAACAGTATTCGAACCGGAGAGTACAAATTTCGTCCAGTTTCGTACCCCGAGGAACGAACGAACGCTAGCTGGGAGGCTGCCTCTGCTGTTGCTTCAACTGCTCAGGATCGTAGCCAGTTTTGAACATGAGCACGGATATTGAAAAAAAAAAAAAAACAAATAAAGGTATTACACTGAGTCAGCCACTTTCAATTTTACAATTAATTACACCGAAAAATGTTTTTTTTGTTAGGGAATTAGAATTACGTTATTTTCATAAAAATAGTACATGTTTCGGTTATTACAAAAGTTCACATCAATGGACATGATGTGAACTTTTGTAATAACCGAAACATGTACTATTTTTATGAAAATAAAAACGAAATTCACTATTTCTTAGTACTTCATAGCAATTGCACTATCTACTAAAAAGTAGTAGTTAACTTGTATACCCACGGATTCTGACCCGTGCACACTGTTTCCAAAGCTGCAAGAACGTGATCGAAATTATTTTGACCCAAAAAAATAGATCTTAGAGCCATAGTGCCTTCAGGAAAGTTGATTCATTAATTATTCTCCATTTTATAGAAGTTGAAATTTCGTGATTAATCCACTCAACAGTGAGAAGCGAATATTACTTTTTTCATTTTCGCATATAAAAATTCACTTTGTTCGGCAAAATTGTTGCCCATTTTATAAGCAACAACTTTGTCAAAGGTATCATACTTCTATCTGCCATTTTAATTGGACTTTTGTGAAGTTTTCTACAAATTACCACTAAAAATCATTTTTTTAAATATAACATTTAGTGGTGATTTTCTACAATTTTTTATGGTTCTACATTGTTGTTTGCTATCACAAAACAAACAATTTCATCGAAGAAAGTTTATTTTTATCTTTCATATTTCATTGGTTATTGACGATTTTTATTGAAACAATGCACTAATTTACTAACAGATATCTTCTAATTAAATTTGAATAAAACATCATTTAGTCCAGATATAGGCATTTGTCTCTTGCTGTCTCTTGTGCAGATATTTGTAAATAAATAGGTGCATTATTTCAGTAAAAATCTTTAATAACTAAAGAAACTTAAGTGATACAAATAAGCTTTCTTCGGTGAACTTGTGTGTTTTACAATATTTAACAACATTGTAGAACATCGAAAAATTTTAGAAAATCACTATAAAAAGTTATATTAAAAAAGTATTTTGAAGGGAATTTCAGATAAAACTTCACAATAGTTCATTTAAATTAGCAGATACAAGTATAGTGTCTTCGACGCAGTTGTTTCTTATAAAATGTGCTAAAACTTTACTCAGCAAAGTGGATTTTTATATGCAAAAATGGGAGAAAAAAATCATTTCTCGCTTTTAGGTAGATTAATCACAAAACTCTTACTTCTACAAATTAAGAGTAATTAATAGAACAACTTTACTAAAGACCCTATGTATCCAAAATCATTATTTTTTGAGTTAAGAGTAATGAGTGTAAATTAGCGCATTACTCTAGAAAAATCGTCAACAATCAAAAATATATGTGAGATAAAAATAATCTTTCTTTGGAGATATTGTTTGTTTCGTTGTAGCAAACAATTTTGTAGAACATGCAAAAATTATAGAAAATCACTATAAAAAGTTAAATAGCAAAAAAAGATTTTTAGTTGTAATCTACAGAAAACTCCACAAAAGTCCATTCAAATAGATAGATAGAAATATGATGACTTGCAAAAGGTTGGTCCTTTTGAAACTTGCTACAACTTTGCTGAACAAAGAGAATTTTTATATTCCAAAATGAGAAATGTAAAATTCGTTTCTCAGTGTTGAGTGGATCAATCATGGTATTGCAACTTCTATAACATGGAGAATAATCAATGGAACAACTTTGCTGAAGATGTCACGGCCTTAAAATCAATGTTTTGGAAACAGTGTGCCGTGGCGAAGTCTCGATTAGCATTGGTTTGTGTATAAATTTATTTTTAGGATGATTTTTGAGTACCTTGCGCGATGTTTACAAACTTAAATAATGATGTTGAGCTGTGCAACACACTAAGAAAATTTCGGATGTCGTAGAGGTTTGAGGGTTACAGATGCACCTTACTTGAAGCTCAAATTATTTTTGTAAAATGAATAATTGTTTTTTAGCATATAACATACGAATATTTTACGATTTATTAAATTTTTAGCGAAATTAATTGGCGTAGAGGTTATTAGTAGGCCATGCACAATTTCACTGCCATCGATGAGATTCGCCATACTGTGGTGTCAGAAAATGAGAAGCAATTACCGTGCTGGATCGAAACCCGTACAGTATCGAAATCCGTACACCTTGACGTTTTTCTTCAATTTTAAGCATTATAAAAATAAAAATTCATATGATAGTTACATGTACATGTCCGTTGAGCTGTTGGCCTTCTGTTAAATTAAACTATGCGTCAGTAGGCCATGAAATAAAAATAATAAAAATAAAAAATCAATCGTGTATCGGTTTCAGTTGTCATTCCGTTCTATCGTTAGACAATTTACTAAGAAAACGTTCTTCAGATTAAAACGTTTTTCAAGTGGGATATACGTGTTTTACTCTATGAGTCTTCTTGAAATTGATGGAAAAGGTAAGTCTTCGTCATTTTCGAGCTGTATATTGTCTGGTGAATAGTGTAAATTGTACTTATTCAACAAAAACTGTGCCGTACGGATTTTGATTCTTGTTAATTGCTTGAATCGAAATCCGTACAGCGTGTGTATCATGCATACGCAACAAGTATAAATATACGGCAAACAATTTCGAAGGAGCTGTGACTGAGGTGCGCTAGGGAAAGTCGTACCGGAAAGCATCGAAAGGTTCCGGCGTTCCGGTTGCTACAATAAGGGGTGCCGCAACGAAACGCTACGAAAAATTGCACTATTTCAGCTGATATAAAAAATTAAGAAAACCGTGTGAAACTTTAGGAACAAATTGATCCTCAAAATATATTTATTCGTAAATTTAAAGATAAATTATAAATAAAAGATGTTCATTTATGTACTTCTATATCTATACGGATTTTGATTTATTTCTGTATGGACTCTAATCCAATCTATATCGCATGTGTGCGGATTTCGATTCAAAAGTGTACGGGTTTTGATTCAGACAAAAAAAACTGTGTACGGATTTCGATTCAAAACATGTTCTATTAAAACATGATACTTTCGAGTTTCAGAGTGATTTTAATCATTTTGCTTGAAAATAGTGATAAAATATAAGTAGACTTATGAGTAAACATGTCAGTTTAAAGCAATATGTGATTTCTTGATTTTATACTGAGCGTCGAAGATTATCATGTGCTTAGGTGTACGGATTTCGGTCCAGCACGGTAGCATCAGTTTTTTTTCTGTTCTGTTTGCCAGTACCGGTCAAAACATAAAAATCTTGCTCCAGCTATGAGACAGAATTATCGCGTCTTCGATAAAGTTAGATGCGACCCCCTCCTCGCATAAGGGGGAGGATCACGTAAAGACAAATTGTTATTGTATCTTTGAGTATCGCTTACATAATTGATATAACATTAGACAGATTCCAAATAAATTAATCTAACGTCTAAATAAACCTATTTTAATATTGTAAGGGAATTGGGGCAAAATTGACATGTTGCTGACATTTTACGTGGATCAGACACTTACCAATCGATTCCTGAGACTTTTCACTCAATAGAAAACAGATTTTAACTGCCACTTTCAGATATTAGCACATTACCATAATGCTCTGCTCATATATACTCGATATTATTTACTTCTGTGAAATATACTGAAACTATGCCAACACCGTTGTCGTAGAATCACCGTTTTGAGTCCAGTTTTTGTCCGATTCAAGAACTGTTTTTTTAAGATGGAAAAGAAAATGCTAATATATAGACAAACTCTTAGAACTTCGATATTTGGCTTTGAAACCAAATGGCGTCGAAAAAACATCGAACATTTTCGATTTCCTAAAAATCAAAAATGGCGCCACTGTTGCCCTTTAAGGTGAGATGTGTTGAAACTCGGGGGAATTTGTTTTTGATTCAAAATGAAAAAAGTCACACATAGAAGCCAAAGCACAAAAATTGTTGCACTCTGTTATTCTCAAATGAAAGGTCTAGTTGCTTTATTGCACCCTATTAAATTTTATTGTAATCGGATTTTTAATTTGCATGTTTTCTATCAAAATGGGAAAATCACGAAAGTTCATTGTCTCAGAAACTACACAACCGATTTGAACAAAATTCTTTATGTTTTTCACTCCGTTACTGCTTTCTATTTATTTTTTTACTGCAATTGAAAATTACCCGACCTACAGAATACGTCAAAATGGGCTGCGTGCACTATTCGCCATTGCCCAAGGGGATGACATCATGCTATCTCTTTCTTGAGAGTGAAGAGTTATTTCTGCAACCATTTCAAGTTGGATGGATTTTGAAGTAGAATACTTCTCTCAGGAAGTTCGGCTACATAGGGATGTGAAATGAAAATCTAAAACCGAAAAAAGTGAAAAATATGTCCAATTTCGAATGCTAATAAATCGGTTAGTATTCGATGGATTTCCTTCGTTCTTGCAGCAATAGATTGGAAAATCTTCTAAGATTCTTCCCAAAATAAGATAATTGTAATTTTATTATTCACACTATTGTACTATTGAAAATAGTCAAGCCTTGTCAAAACGAAAAATTCGACCTCTGATTGGTTGTTATATGCTTGCTTCCCAAGCACGGTCGACAGGATCATATACCTTGCAATTGAAAACATGCTATTTGGCCTATATAAGAGCCTGTTTCAGCCGGAGCCGCTCATAATAGTTCTAGACAGCGACAACAGCAGTCGTCCTTTCTTAGCAGCAGCACTAGCCCTGTGGTTGGTCACCACGTCTCAGGAGCAGCGCGGTTTTTCTCAGCGTGTGTACAGCGACAACAGCAGTCGTCCTTCCTTAGCAGCAGCACTAGCCCTGTGGTTGGTCACCACGTCTCAGGAGCAGCGCGGTTTTTCTCAGCGTGTGTCGCCAGACAGCCATTATTCCCCCCGTGTTGGGGCAGCATGAAGATTGCCATCAGGAAATCCAATTTTGGAAATCAAAATGCCTTTTTGAAGGCAAATAAACAAGTCATTGAAAGTTAATAATTTTTGACAACGCAAGCAAGCATTCTGGGTTGCATCCTAACAATTTGAATTTGTCGCACCCGTCTAATTTACTGAATGTGAAATAGCTTCCACAGTGCATGTTGTCCGTGTATCTTAATTCCCCCAATGTTAGGGCAGCTTAAAGGTTGTAATTAGCAACCGATTTTGAACCGCAACATACTTTTTTCAAGGCAAATAAAAAAATAATTGAAGGTTGATAATTTTCTGGCATCAACACAAGCAGACATTCTGTGCGGGATGCAATCAAATTCTGTTGTAGTTGTCTAATTTTTACTTTTACTTTATTTAGTAAACCCCCCACTGTAGGGGCAGCGCAAAGGCTGCGATCAGCATAACCGACATTGAATAATAAACTGCCCTGTTAGTACGCATTCACAAAAGCAGTTAGTTCGACTATGCAGAGCTAATATGAAGTCGATTCAATCAATCAGCATAAACATAATTTCGTCGTCTCCCAGCTGCCAAGTTGCAACATGATGCAACACGCAACAGCGAGCAAACGAAATCGCTTGATGTTACAAACCGCAATAAGATACGGGTTAAAACCGTTGCGTGTGTGAGAGCACCATCGGTGTTTATTCGCTGGATACACTATCTACTGTCTACTGAACGCAATAATCTGCTTACATGCGACATGGGGACGGGAACATTTTCTTCAACTAAGCTGCACAACACGACACAAAACATGTTATTTTGTTGCTTCAATGAGAGTGCTATCGGTCCGGCTCGACAAGAAATCATTTTTGTGCATCCGTGCTACGAAACTGAGGAAAAACTTTAGAAACTGAAAAAAGAGGTGGAGCTTATCAAATGATCGCTCTGAACCAGAATGAAGTCACACATATTTTTCAAGTTATATCATTCCAACACGTACGTAAAATAATTCATTCCTATTTTCATCCCTATATAAGAGCCTGTTCTAGTCGAAGCCGCTCATAGTAGATCTGAACAGCGACGACAGCAGTCCTCCCTTAGCAGCAGCGGGAGCGAGCAGTGGGTACCATCGATAGCGGATAGCGGCCACAACTGTGGCATGGCTGCGAATAAGCGTAGCAGTTTCAGCGGATCTCACCATCGATAGCAGCAGGGCCAGCAGATGCAGGTACAGCGGATACCAATGGCGGCCACAACTGTGGCATGGCTACGGATAGCGTTGCAGTTGCTCAGCAGTTGGGCCAGCGTATAGCGGCCACAACTGTGGCATGGCTATGCATAGCGTAGCTGTTGCAGCGGGTATATCAGCTTCGATAGTAGCAGGGTCAGCTGATGCAACGACACTCCCTTCACTAAAATGCTGTTTCAGTGTGGTAGCGGGAAGCATCAGCAGCAGGCTTGCATGAAGTGAATACATCAGCCAGCAACTTCCTTTAAGGCCTCTGCCATAGTAGACGCGAAAAGCGGCGCGAACCGATTCGCTCGGTTGTAGGTTGATGTACAGCTCTACTGATGGCTGTACATTAACCTACAGCTGAGCGAATCGGTTCGTGTCGCTTTTCGCGTCTATTATGGCAGAGGCCTAATGGAAAAGTTGTATCAGTTTGTTCAGAAGAATATTATTGTCGGTGATATTACAGAGATGCGATTGCGTAAATCCGATTTTGAATTGAACAATTGTTCTTTTGAGAACAAATAACACACTTATTTGAAGAGTTAATAGCTTTTGGTACCAATAGCAGTATAGTGACAGCCTCAGCGGTAGATGCAGATGTAGCCGGTACTTCCCTGAGGCCGATGTAAAGGTAAATGGGAGCAGCACGACGAAACAGTTCGGGTTATGCTTAGACGCGCGTCATTTTTCGTTGTTGATATTCCCCACATGAAACGACGCGCTTTCGTATGATAGCGGTGGTATTAGTGGTAGATGCATTTGCCAACACTTCCTCCAGTAAAGCCGTGTCTAGTTTTCAATGTGAAAACACCTTTCTCATTGTGTTGACCGTGCGCCTTAGTCCTCACTATCAAGGTAACACAGAGATGTGAGATAAACACTACATCCTATGATAAATTGAACAATTGTTCTTATAAGGACAACAAATGAATTAATGAAGATTTAATTTTGAATTAGAATACTTCTCTCAGGAAGTTCGGCTACATAGGGATGTAAAATGTTAATCTAAAACTGAAAAAAGTGAGAAAAATTCCAAATGCTAATAAATCGGTTAGTTTTCGATGGATTTCCTTCGTTTTTGCAGCAATCGATTAGAAAATCTTCTAAGATTCCTACCAAATGCATGAAATTGCAATTTTATCATTCGAACTATTGTACTATTGAAAACTCTTAAGCCTTGTCAAAACACAAAATTCGACCTCTGATTGGTCGTTATACCGCGCTTTCCCAAGCACGGTCGGCAGAGTTATGGACCTAGTAAATTGGGAATGCATCATTTGGCCTATATAAGAGCTTCATCAGATAATAAACAAACATTTCAATGGATATTAAATTGAACAACTGAAATTTGAAGAACACAAATGATTATTTGAAGAGTTAATATTTTCTCGTTTTGCGCTATAATCCAAAGTTAATTATCTTCATCTACATGCATACTCTGACTATTATTACGTGTTTGCGTCGCTTAGTGTTTGGCTACGGTCATGCAGAACGCAAATAACGGCGCGATGCGATTCGGCAAGACGAAATCTGTTGAAATGTATAGCTCTACTTCGCCTCAAAAAGAGCTGTACATTTCACCACGGTAAGGCGAATCGCATCGCGCCGGCATTCGCGTTCTGCATAACCGTAGCCTTTGTTCCGTTCCCGTTTAATGATGTCGTATTAAATGTGCATATTACAATTCGGCAGCACTTCAACTTCTCATTTGCACAAAATTTAAAAATATCCAATGAACTTCATTCAAAATATCAGACAAAAAGAAATTACAATACTGCCAATGAACGGTCAACGTTTATTTACTAGAAAAAATGACTGACACGCAAGCAGCCAGGTTATCTTTCTTGTAAAAGTATTCTACTTCAACCTTGCGGTCGTGGCTTTGCATACAACCTTCTTGTGATTTTTTATTACGCTCTAACGGCAGATTTGGAAATTGACCTATTGGGGGCCGTTCAATAATTACGTAAGCATATTTTTCCACTTCTCGATACCCCCTCCCCCCTTGTAAGACATCGTAAGATTTTTTGATACCCCCCCACCCCCATAATAAGATCTTACTATATATACTATATATAGATTTTTATTATAGTTTCATCATTCTGAAGCAAGCACAAAACTTCGTTTCCTCTTCTGTCCTTAATTCGAGTTAATCGTCTTTCCGTAATTTTCTTTGTATGAATTTTACCGTCCACACTTTCATGGACATGATTTTTTGAACTGCTCCATTAACAATGTTTTTCTTACGTAAGATATTCAATTCACCCCCTTCCTCCCCTGTAAGATAGCGTAAGAAAATTGACACCCTCCTCCCCTCATATTTGCTTACGTAATTATTGAACGGCCCCCTTGGGACGGGGTGACTCTGTCACTTTTTTTTTTGAAATTGATACAGAGAATATCACAGGGAATTATTGGTGTCTATTTTTGTCGTCTGTGCTAGGAATACTCGCAAATGATTGGATCATTGTTCGCGTAAATTTGTTCTTGAAACTTTTTTTTCAATTTTCAGCGCTAAGCAATGGAATATTAGTATTAACAAGCGTATTACAAAATTGTCCAACATTGTATCTATCCAGCAACATATTGGTTATTGTTATCCTTCATGTTGTTACGCTGTTATTATCGTTTAAAATCTGACGCAACAATTGCCAGTTGAATTTCTCTTTTTTACAGAATGCATCTCAGTATAGAAAACAAAGACTTAGTCCCACGTCGAAAAAATTAAAATGAATTTGAAAACATTAAAAAAAACAAAAATAAGTAAAATCAATTAAAAAAAATCTAGTTTACGTCTAGGGTTTAAAGTAAACAAATAAATATTCACTGATCAAAATATTTCTTTTCGTTTGACTGCATTTGCAAAAAAAATCACAGGAGGGTTGTGTGCAAAGCCACGACCGCAAGGATGAAGTAGAATACTTTTACAAGAAACCCGGCTGCTTGCGTGTCAGTCATTTTTTAATTTGTTTTTCAATTCAATATCGGATAAGATACCGATCAAATCTTGGCGTTATCACTGACAGTGCGAATAAAGTATTTCCTGTGATAAAATAAACAGTGAAAAGCTGATTTAACACTCTAAACTAGACGGCTCACGTGTTGTCAAAATGAGTCAACTTTTCATTGAATGCCCACCACGCACAGAGAGTGCATTTCACTAAAGTGCCTCACTGCATCAGCCGCCATCGATGCTGAGATCCGCTGCAACTAGTTCGCTATCCATAGCCATGCCACAGTTGTGGCCGCTATACGCTGCTATTGGTATCCACTGTCCCTGCATCAGCTGGCCCAGCTGCTATCGTTGCTGGAATCCGCTGCAACTAGTGCGCTATCCATTGCTACGCCACAGCTGTGGTCGCTTTCCGCCATCGCTGGTATCCACTGCACTGCTAGTGCTGCTGCTAAGGGAGGACGAGTGCTGTTTTCGCTGTCTAGAACTATTATGAGCGGCTTCGGCTGAAACAGGCTCTTATATAGGCCAAATAGCATATTTTCAATTGCAAGGTATATGATTCTGTCGACCGTGCTTGGGACGCAATCATATAACGACCAATCAGAGGTCGAATTTTTCGTTTTGACAAGGCTTGACTATTTTCAATAGTACAATAGTGTGAATAATAAAATTACAATTATCTTCAATTGGGAAGAATCTTAGAAGATTTTTCAATCTATTGCTGCAAGAACGAAGGAAATCCATCGAATACTAACCGATTTATTAGCATTTGAAATTGGACATATTTTTCACTTTTTTCGGTTTCAGATTTTTATTTCACATCCCTATGTAGCCTTCCTATGTAGAACTTCCTGAAAGAAGTATTCTACTTCAAAAATAACTACTCGACATAATTATTTTTTTTATGAAAAATGTCTTTCCTAACTTTCCTCATAGGTTTCTTAAAACGATCTTGTATATAAATATGCAATTCCCCAACGCAGTTGCTTTCATTGATATTATTCCCTTCCTTTCTGAGGTGCATCTGTGCACCATTCAATATGGGTTTTCTAAAACCGGAATGTTACCCAGAGACCAGTGTCCGATCTCAAATACCATTCTAAATCCAGATGACTAATTCTGGTTGCTTGAATACATCCTAAAGTAGTCAGTTATTGCCTAATCTCAGCATTTCGATGGCGATATTCTGTTTCTTAACAATAGCCAAAAGACTAAATATCATCCGATATGAGTATTTGTGAAAGAGTATGATACCAAGAGGCCGAAAATCAACTTCAGGCACCTTTTTAAATTTTTAAGCGCAGTATGCAGTTCAAAAAAGAATTCATTTTCCTATCTCAATCCCATGTAAAATTCAGGCACTGAATCAGGCAATGAAATTTCTTCTGGTAGCTAGTACGCAGCTAAAAAGAAATCATAAACCGAAATGGAAAACAAAGTTCACTTGCTGTGAACACTGCTGTGAAGCAAAATGTCACTTTTTCTTGCACGGAATAATTAGCACTGACATTATTCAGGTACTGAAAGTGTCAGGCAGTTGGTTGGTCGTCTCACACCCAGCGATGCCAGATTGGAACACATTAGCCTACATTCAAAATATTTTTCACGTTATAGTTACCGGAAAAGTTACGTGAATATTTTCCACTATCGTTTTCTAGTAGATTCTACGTGATTGTCATTTGAGTTCATGAAATCAAAAGAAATAATTATCGGTTTCCGTTAGACTCTACTAGAAATTTGGGAAATAAATATTGAAATTCAGTCCGCGCCCAAATTTGAAATCATCATGACCTGGTGAGATGAATTATCCTTTGAAACTTTCAGTAGGTCCATGCATTTCATGTGAGTTTCACGTAGAACTCATCTACTGGTAAACGACGAATTTGCATACCTGATTTATTACGCAACATATTTTGATAATTTCTAAGACCCGTTTCCTACCTCATAAAAATTAGAGAAATAAATGAAAATTGTACATTTCGTAAAACGTAATTGCTGTCAGACACTCAGGTATGCAAATTCGTGAATGAATAAAACAACAAAAAAACTGATAAATATTACGACATTCCCGGGGATTGTTATTATCCGCTGCAGCTGTTTTCGTTCAGGTAACTCTTCTACCTTTGAACTGAATCTGTGTGAAACCTTTAAGCTCAAGTCTCGAGTTTAGTAGGATTTTTCCAAAATTCACTTATTTGCAAGCCATCCAGAAAATCTGTTTTATGTTCAGAGTCAGACAACAGCTTCGCCATTTTAATTTCTGGTTCTTTTCGCACTGAGAATTCACGTGATACATCCTGTTTGACGTTGTCAAGTTCACGTAGATGCATGTATGCATGGGATTTTCACGTAGATGATATGTTTGTCACATAAATCATGCAAAATGACAGGAAATGAACAAGTATAGGAACTTTCACGTAACAATCACGTGAAAAATATTTTCAGTGTACGATGAAGACATCCATTTTTGTGACGACAACGTGAAGACATTGGAGAAAACATGTGAAGACATTAAAAAATATGTGAACGAACCGAATTTTGCATTAGTGCATTAGTGGTGACCTGTATTTTTTTTGCTCGACAGTTTTCGATTTGCCGGAAAGTTTTTTCAGCGTTCGGGCTTCGGGTAGAAAGACATTTTTTCGCGGACCATGCTTTTGAAAAAATTACCTGGCATCTCTGCTCCCACATCAGATCGCGGTAAACAAGTGTGTTCGAGTGTTCTAGAAAAAAAGGAAAAATCATGCGCTCACTCACGTCAGATATCGTTACTGTGAAGCATTCTCAGCTGTCAAAATTCCGTTTGGTAAAAAGGGCAAAATTTCGTGAACCTCTTTTCTTTTCAACTGCGTACCACGCTTTAGATAGTAGCTTCCGGTTTCTGGAAGACATCCTTAAATTGCCAAATACAATCCAATAAAGGTATACTCACTTTTTTAATTCTAGATATTGATGTTGTGTTTGAAGTAAAAATTAAAGTATAAAATGTGCAATTTGACGCAATATTTGTGCTGAAGAAAAAACGAAACAAATTGACACCTAATTTCGAATACTTTAATCACGAGCGATACCGAGTACGTTCAAATAATACAAAATAAAATCTGAAATATGTTGAGGCCATATATTTCGATCAACTAATTTCGCTTCTTTCTTTAACTTTTGGACCACATATCAATTTGTTATGAAACTTGTTGCTTGCAAGTTTTAGAGACGACCCGTAGTTATGTTCAAGCTAGTCGTGCAATCTTTGGGTTAATAAACTTTCGTTGATTTTACAATTTAATACACAACGGTTCAAATAAAAGTTCGATTACACAGTGGAACATTTTATTTGCCTTTTTTATGTATTCTGACGCAAAAATAAATTTCCCCAAGTTTGAACACATTTCACCTTAAGGGGCAACAGTGGCGCCATTTGAAGTGAAGTTGAGTAGGAACTTTGGAGGTGGAAGTCTCATGATGTGGGATGCGTTTTCAAGTAAAGGGAAGACTCCTATCACCACTATTTCGACAAGGATGAACTCCGACAGTTTATTTAGAGCTCCTGGACAGTGTTTTGGTGCCTTTTACGGAAGATATCATGGACGAAAATTTCATCTTCCAGCAGGATAATGCTGCCATTCACGTAAGTAAAAAATCATTGTCATAGTTTTTCGAAAGAAACATTCAGGTTATGGACTGGCCATCCTGATAAAGCGAGTCTACAGTGGTGGGCGGCAGTTTGGAACGGTTCGTGAGTTGGAGAGGTGTGTAAGGGACGAGTGGAATAAAATTCCATAAGAAATGTTGAATAATTCGATTGACTCGATGCCAAACCGTATTTATAAAACTATTTTAAAGAATGGTAAACCAATCAAACATTAAATGCTGTCATTTTTATGTAGAAATCGTTCTTTGACAATAAAACTGATGTGCACTTATAAGAATTTCTGCTTTATAAAAATGTTTTTTTTTTATTTCAAGGAACTGTTGAGAATAGAATTGGGACTCTTCTTGGTAAGGTAAACTTGATTTTCAAAGCTAATTTAAATCCCATGAAAATATTTTGAAAATATGTATCCAGTTGACTTAACAACCAAATTATAAATATATTAGGGCATCTTCAGCGGTGGTCCAAATCGTTGTTTTGTTCTATTTTTTTGGAACAAACTCAAATTCACTGCTGCACCGGGGGTGTAAATTTTGTTTTATACCAGATCTAAATTAAAAAAAAATTTGAAACTGGTATACGTTTTGGTCTATTTTTGTCACTTTTTGGAACAAGAAATAGATCGTTCTAAAACCCTTTGTACGCTGCCAATAGGTGGGTAAAATGTCATATTTTCAATTGAATACCTCATTTTTGGCTATTTCCATATAAGCGTTTTGCGAGTGTTGGGGAATAAACAAAACAAAGATTTTTAATGACAACTCACAATTCGTTTTTGTGGCTTTTCTGAAGCAGAATATGAACAGGTTTGTCGTTTTTGACATCAAGGAAACCGACCAGCAAAAGGGGGAATTCTGAAAGACCATAACCGTCGCCCTAATTGTATTGGGACTAGAGGAGAACTTAAGAGGCCAGAAAAATGTTCCTAGAAGACACGGAACTGAAAACGTTCAAAATGCTGGGGTGACATTGCGCATTTTGTTTCGAGCAACTCGAACAAAACTAAATGATCGCTGGGGAGCGTTATGTTTCGTTTTTCGTATTTTTCGACTTTGCGGGTTAGATGAGCCGCAGGACAAATGACAACGACTGCTCCTTTTAAGCTTGAAGCATAACTGGCAGTATGTGACCTACGCGATCAAATATTTTACGCTATTCTCCGAAACCCTATTTGTAGCAGAAATATTAGATCATACCAATCCATCCTGAGAAATGTCATTGACGCTCGGGTCAAACCGTCAAATCCACAAAGTCTTGTGGATATTAAGTGTCTTTCCAAAGTAATCGTTTAATGTGCGTAAAAATTATCGAATTTCCGTTTGTTAAATATTGAGTGTTTTTTATTATAACAAGTCTCATTAACTGATAGCATGGGGTATTGAATTGTTGACAGTGTGACAGATGTCAGCGGTTTAAAACAACAAGACATACAACACCGGTGCGGAGAACGAAAAGTTGGTCTATATTAGCTGGTTCTATTTAGGTTTCGTTGGTGTAAATCTAGTATAAAGTTGTTTCAAAAATAGACCACCGCTGAAGATGCCCTTAACAACCAAATTATAAATATTGTTTTGTTCTATTTTTTTGGAACAAACTCAAATTCACTGCTGCACCGGTGGTGTAAATTTTGTTTTATACCAGATATAAATTGAAAAAATTTGAAACTGGTATACGTTTTGGTCTATTTTTGTCACTTTTTGGAACAAGAAATAGATCGTTCTAAAACCCTTTGTACGCTGCCAATAGGTGGGTAAAATGTCATATTTCAATTGAACACCTCATTTTTGGCTATTTCCATATAAGCGTTTGCGAGTGTTGGGGAATAAACAAAACAAAGATTTTTTATGACAACTCACAATTCGTTTTTGTGGCTTTTCTGAAGCAGAATATGAACAGGTCGTTTTTGACATCAAGGAAACCGACCAGCAAAAGGGGGAATTCTGAAAGACCATAACCGTCGCCCTAATTGTATTGGGACTAGAGGAGAACTTAAGAGGCCAGAAAAATGTTCCTAAAAGACACGGAACTGAAAACGTTAAAAATGCTGGGGTGACATTGTGCATTTCGTTTCGAGCAACTCGAACAAAACTAAATGATCGCTGGGGAGCGTTATGTTTCGTTTTTCGTATTTTTCGACTTTGCGGGTTAGATGAGCCGCAGGACAAATGACAATGACTGCTCCTTTTAAGCTTGAAGCATAACTGGCAGTATGTGACCTACACGATCAAATATTTTACGCTATTCTCCGAAACCCTATTTGTAGCAGAAATATTAGATCATACCAATCCATCCCGAGAAATGTCATTGACGCTCGGGTCAAACCGTCAAATCCATAAAGTCTTGTGGATATAAAGTGTCTTGCCAAAGTAATCGTTTAATGTGCGTTAGAATTATCGAATTTCCGTTTGTTAAATATTGAGTGTTTTATATTATAACAAGTCTCATTAACTGATAGCATGGGGTATTGAATTGTTAACAGTGTGACAGATGTCAGCGGTTTAAAACAACAAGATATACAACACCGGTGCGGAGAACGAAAAGTTGGTCTATATTAGCTGGTTCTATTTAGGTTTCGCTGGTGTAAATCTAGTATGAAGTTGTTTCAAAAATAGACCACCGCTGAAGATGCCCTCATATTATTATATTATAGGAATTTGTCGCACTGTGTACTTGGTTTATGATTTACGAGCTTTCGAAGGTTTGTGGGGATGGGGCAAACAGAAAAATTTAAAAACGGATACAATTCCAGTAATTTTTTCTCCACACAATTTCTAAATTTTGAATTCGACACCCTAAACTTTTTCAACGGGACAACGAAAACATTTTCATCAAGGGAAGAGTGACAAAAAAGTTTCATTGTTATTTCAGAAATATGTATACCCCTCAAGGGCCTGCAAATATCGTTGAAATATAGAATGGGTATACTGCCCTTCCAAGCATAGTTGTCCCAGGGTGCATAAGGTTTGTGTAGAACATGGGACTACTATGATTGGAACGGTAGTATACTAAGGTAAGAACGATTTCATGATGACGACTCGTCAATCAGTTTGTACGCTTATTTTCACTTTTGATGCAGTTTAAGAGTTCTGCATAAAATACAGGCAGAACTATTTTCAATAAAAATTTTGATAAAAAATGTGTGGCAGCATTTTTTTAATGTACTGATTTAAAGGGTTATATACCTTTTTGCTCGAGAAAAAAGAGCATAGTTTGGAATTTAGGCATTAAAAGCGTGTAGCACCTTTTCTATTGTATACACGTAGCAATTTTCTGAAAGTTTGGTTATTCAACAGCAATGAAACACGTTTGTTCATAAGAAATGCTAACTATTTGGCGAGTGATGGCCGTTTCCCCGAAACGCTTTTTTTGCAGAGAATTAAGCAAAGGTAAGCTTCGTGTATCAAAAATCGATCGTTAAACGACCGGGGAATTCAATAACGAAAATTAAAAAAAAAAAAGATGATGAAAATCAGTTCAGTAGTTTCGCCGCAATCGTAAACACGACAAAGCCATTTTTTGAGAAACACCATTCCGAGATAAACGCGTAAGTTTCAAGTTTAGCCTATGCGGCCGTGGCGAGGCGCGCTGCAAATCGCTCTAACTTTCTCCCTTTTGCTCAGATCTTAATGAAAATTTGTAGAAATGCTCTCAAGATGTTGTACTTTAAGATAATGCAATAAAAAGAATTCGATTTTTTGAAAACTAAAAAGCTATATAACCCTTTGAATATATACTAAAGTCGCTTTTACGCGGGGTATACGTGCCGCGTATAAAACCGCGTAAATTCCGGAATCCGTGAAAAAAAACCGCGCAAATTCCGGAATCCGCGTAAAAAAACCCGCTTAAACTCTGCAATCCGAGTGAAGTGAAACCAAAATCCACACAAAAAAAAATACCGCGTAAATTCCGGAATCTGCGTAAAAAAACCGCGTAAATTCCGGATTCCGCATAAAAAAGGTCGCGTAAAAAGCGACCTTTGTGTATTTTGAAATTTTTAGTCGAGTTGAAAGAGTTCTGTTTCTATAGACAATTTTTTATATTTTTTTAAATTAAAATGCGAAATAATTTCCATTTTTATTATATTCTATGTTGCAGTATCATGCCAACCTTCGTACCGTGTGTTGTGCTGTATCAATGTTGTGTGAACAAAAATGTATAGAGATAAGTGACTTTTCACCCTCGCACACCATCAAACAGGTACTTGTAAAGTTGCTTTGGTTTCTTCACAACTATAAATATCGCTTCTCGTTGCTCCGACTTTTTAATACTTTTTGTCATATTTATCGTTTACGTCCAGCAGCTTCTCTCGTTTCCTGGTCAAGGATAAAAAATATATTCAAAACCGAGTCTAAAACATACAATAAATAAGTGTTCAACTTAACATTTGCCCAGCTGCTCAAAACGTAGCCTTACAAACAGAACAGCGATAGTTTCATGTTTTACTTAACTTTCGGCACTAACAAATTCGTACGTAAATAGCTCTACACCGTCAGAGTCAAGGAATAAAGAAGTCACGCGCATTTCATTGCCTGCATTGCACCCGAAGTTGAAGCTTTCACTAAGAAAACGTTTTGAGACCTAAGGATTGGTTTGAACCGATAGAAATAATTGGCGCGTTTTCTAGCCGCGACTTCAGGTCACACAACAGTGTAACGCCTGATACATGCGGTGTTGAAATAAATCCTTCCACTGTGCATTGTGATTGAAAAGTTCTAAATGATACTACCTTAGATAGCACCCGTCCGAATAGTGGAACAAATGATTTAGTAAGGGTGTAAATTCTTTGAAAATCGTCATCATATGACCAAAGGTCGCATGAGTCGTTCAAAGACTCTTGTGAAAGCCTTTGAAGTCATGCAAAATTTTTGAAAAATTCGTTGCAAATCGTCATCATATGACCAAAGGTCGCATGAGTCGTGTAAGATTTTAGTGGAATTCTTTAAAAATCGTCATCATATGACCAAAGGTCGCATGAGTCGTACAAACTTGTTTTAAAAGTTCGTTGAAAATCGTCATCATATGACCAATGGTCGCATGAGTAGTAGAGAACTTTTGTAGAATTCTTTGAAAGTCGTCATCATATGACCAAAGGTCGCATGAGTCATGCAAGATTTTCATATAATTTTTTGAAAATCGTCATCATATGACCAAAGGTCGCATGAATCGTATAAGTTTTTGTAGAATTTGTTGAAAATCGTCATCATATGACCAATGGTCGCATGGGCGTATAGAATTTTTGTAGAATTCTCTGAAAATCGTCATCGTATGACCAAAGGTCGCATGACTCGTACAAGATTTTTGTAAAATTCGTTGGAAACTGTCATCATGTGACCAAAGGTCGCATGAGTCATGCAAGTATTTTGTTAAATTCGAAACTAAAACTAGCCAAGTTAGCATTTTACCGTCCATCCTTGGCTACGGCTATGCTCAGTTCCCGTTGGTAGCCTTGTATCCTCCTGCTCGGCTGTTAGCGGAACGTTGAGAACAGTGTATGCTCCAAGTTTAATTATAAGCGTAATTGTGACCTTAACATCTGTTGCTGTAATTGGGTGGACATCGTCGTTGCGAGGATGACGATCGTATATCATCAAACAAAAATGTCTCGTTGATTTATTGGTAATGCGTTACAAAAGAATAGCCTAGCACTTACAATTTTCCTAGGAATTTTATAGGAATTATTTCAACTGTGAGAGCTTGAATATGTGCGATGGAAACAGAAAAATAAGCCACCTTGAAACAAATTTAAAACATTTCCCGCCTCTGAGGACAATTGAACAACTATTATTCATGTCTGCATGCGTTAAAGTTAAAATATCTATCCACGAAACTGGTGTGTAATACTACGTATAATACTGTATAATCCTTGGCGACAAACTAAGTCAAGATGATTATCAAGCACTAAGCTATCATGAAGCAGCTCGGGCGTGGTGAGAATGCATTACCTTGTGTCACTAATAGAGTGGAGATGGGTAATACTGTGTTCTAGGATAAAAGTTTTAAACTTCAATGTAAATTCATTATGCTGAAGCGCTTGCATCGGACTAATTGCTTCGTGCTGCTGTTGCTGGTGAAGCTAATGGCATTGCTTTTGGTTCACAAAAATTAAGTTGCGCTCAAGGAAATGCCGGAGCTGTCAAGGAAGCTTTTCTTGGGTTGAATAGAGACGCTTCAGCGCAAATCGGAGGGATATTAGTGTTGATTTCATTTTCAGCCAGCTTTGAGTGAATGCGAAATCAGTTGAACGATTTTGCTGCGAAATGATTAATCCACAATCTGGGCCGTCGCAAGCATTCTAACGAAATGAGAAAAGTTAAGGTTTAGTACGCTGTTCTTATTTTTTTATTGAATCTAATACAATTTTTTTCTAATTAGCATGGAACAAAGTTAACATTGAGAGACAAATTTACACAGTCTAATTTTGTCTTTAAAAATCTTGAGCAGATAAAATATTCCATAACAGAAAAACGGTTTGTTTGAATGAAATAGTGTCTTCGACAAAATTGTAGGTAGAAAAAATACGGTTCTAGTAAAAATGTATACACTGTAGAAAGTTTTTTCTGTGTCAAACTTTACAAGTTGTCACAAACTATTAAATATCTCAAAAAGTACCTTTTCAAAAAAAGTATTTTTTTCATACAATGACGATAACAATGTTTACTACAATCTGTCAAACTTTGATAGTGGTAAAATAAGAAAACAAAAAGTCAAAATTTTCGAAAATAAAACCAAATGTGAAACGAAATATTTTTTTTTTTATTTATTTATTTATTATTCATTTTTTATGGAATGCCTCTGTGGTAAAAAATACATACAGTTTCAAAACAAAATAGAAGCATACATCAAACAAAACCCGGCGATAATACACGCGACCTGCAAAATCGAATTTTCTAAATCACAGCCGATTAAGCAGTAAAACATGCTTACATATGAGCTTTATTTCAATCAGTTCCAATAAATCGCCAGCTGAAGCACGTATAAATATGTAATATTGACACACCGACAGAGTCCAAGGTAGACCCAAACGCAACATGCACAGCCATATGGGCACCCGAGGCGGTAAATTGTTACGACCGTTCAAATGGAACCGAAGTGCCATCAACCAAACATCCCAGAGCTACCATAAAACCTCGGGCATTGCCATCAACACCGTCGTAGCAACGCACATAAAATGCCTATTTTGGAGCGCCGTAATGTTGCTTCCGAGAGTCAATCTTGTAACACATAAATCGCCAATATCGTTCGTTTTTCAAAAGTGTATGTGTGTGCGAATTTTGCTGCATTACATGAGGGATTTAACGGAAAAATCGTAATTTTAAGCAAACCCCTTCGATCGGGTGTACGCGACCGCCACCACCACTACCACCTAATCGCTAATCGAATTCAATTCTATTCCACTGCCGGAAACGGGAAAGCCTCTCTAACGCCACTCCACTAATCCTGTTTGACATGATGTGACCAGATTGCAGCGTTAGTCGTCCTTCTTGCCATACCGGTCCTGGCTCGGTTTGCCATAAAGTGCCAATATAAATTCCAATTATTTTTTATTTGCCATTCAATACATTCGCAGTTAGCCTCGACATTTCGACATAAATAAGGAGATATTTATTGTCTACGCCAATAGTCATGGCTTGTGGGACCTCCAGGAGCGCATTTCAGGCCGATCTCTAGTGTATTTACTTTTAGAATTTATTGTAACATTTATTTTCAATACTGTATTTTGTGAATAAACTATCAACTTAGTTAAAAGTTAACTGGATTTGAACCCCAAAAACTTCCCCGTTCACATTGCACTGTCTAGAGAAAAATATACTAAAACCAAACTTTCGATCACCTAAACTGCCGTTCAAAACATAGGAGTTGTTCCAGCGTGCATCAAATTTGTGTAGAACGTGGGACTACTATAATTTGAACGGTAGTAAACCTCTTCAAACTCCAAGCCTAAAAAGAGTGATGCCTGCATGCGTTCCGCCGGATGCAGACACAGTGCGCTCTTTCGTTATCAATTTAGATGTAATTTATCATTTTCAGCAGGCAGGTTTTCCCAACTTTGAACATACACGTCCTTTCGGAAGGAATTAATTTATACATGGTATAAGCCGGGACCCGGGAATGGTGAGTGAGAAAATTAGTGCAAATGGACAGACACTATCAGAAACAGAAGCCAGTCTGCAGCAGCACAATCGCCGTCTATCTGTGCTGAATGGTACCGAAAGAAAATGGAGAAAACAAAAAAAAAACTTTCATAATTATTCGGCGAGTAAAATACCATAAGCCAGTCGGAGAAAAGCTATAAGAATCAGCCTGGAGGAGATGAGCGCTAAGCCGTGGCAAAGGTACGGCAGCGGATGCGGTTCTGCAGGGGTATCACGAAGAGCAAAAAAAAAATCTCATTTTCTCTGATTTTTCCTTCATCCATCCGGGCTGTTCGGTTTGTGTGTTTTATGTGATATCCGACTTTGGCGCTGCCACGCCGGCTGTCGTAAAGCGCCAGAAACAGAACCATTGGCATCAGCATTCTTCTCTCTTCATCAGCAGCGCACCATTCATCATCGATATCGTTATCATCGTCGCCTAGGGAACCTGGAAGGCGAGTGTGATTGTAATCTGAATTTCAATAAAACTTAAAACGTTTTGCCAAGCTCTAAACTGAAGAAACGCTGCGAGCTTGTCGCGAGGGAATGGGACTTCGCAGGCTAGCTTGTCGCGATGTGTCGGAGATCATTTGACACGGATAGAAGAGAGGGTGAGAAAAACTGCTCGAAATACCTCAAATGTCAATTCTCCCATATACCGTACGTTTGCGAAATGTCATTTAAGACATTGAAAGCAGTTTTCTATTCTTCATTTTAAAATCGAAGGAAAACGATAAACATTTTTTTTAAAAATCACGTTTTGCTCAGAAAACGCGGCATTTTCAAATGATATATAAAAACTGATATCCAGCTTGCTTTTTACGCGCCATAATGGCGGAAGCTAAAATGCAAAGTTCGTATTAAATCATCCGCTCTTTTGACAACTCTGCTCATGTCAATTTGAAGTCTCCACGTATTTTATCAAAAGAGAAATAAATCTGGCAACATTTGTGTTACCAATTCCTCAGAAATCCCCAAAACTGACGTAAGCAGAGAGGTTCGCATATTACGAACACGCATCATAGCGACCGCCATTATGGTGCGAGAAAAGCTGGATAGCTTTAGGACCCAAAAGTCAGATAGTTGAGGGTTGCATGAACTAGACAATTTCTCTCGACAAAATTCAACCAAAGTAAAAAAAATCGTTCAAAATGAGTCCGTTTCGTTCCGGAGTCAAAGTAAAAGTACTGAACAATCTTCAACATTTCTGAACATTCGGCATCATCCAGAAAAATCAGGACAAATGCTAAAATATGAAAAATAAATCAGGACGCTCTAAACATATCTCAAATTCAGGACATGTCCTGCTAGGGATGGTATCCCTAGCTGAATTGCAGTTGAACAAGAAAAAAGCACAGTTGCATACAATTGCCTTACCGATGGCTTTCTTTTCAGTACACATTCTTCATGAAAGAAATTACCTAAAAAGCTTTAATTTTTAGTTTCAAAGCGCTTCGATGCTTAATATATGTTACCACATGAATTTTCTTCACTTGAAATGGTGGGAAAAAAACCCAAATTAATCCACCTAGCAGTGAAAGCCAGCCTTTCTCATTCGAGCTTATTATTTGTTGATATAGATCTACACGAACATTTAAATTTTCAGTAAAAATACACCTAAATAATATTTGCTGGATTTGTTTTTTACTCTAAATAACAAATTTTTGACCAACAGTGCCAACAGTGAAATATGTTTCAAATATATGACGCCAATATTTTTTTTGATCATGGTATAATCGAAACAACTTTTGAACCACGTGTTCAATCATTATAATTTATCAGTTAACCCTAGGGCTAGGTTCATCTGATATCAATATTGTTCAAATCGGTTGTGTAGCTTCTGAGATAATGAAGTTTCGTGATTTTCACATTTTGATACATTACCGCTCATAGCAAGTCCGTCCCATTTGCGTTTTCGTGCTGATGAGAAAACAGCAATTAAAAATCGTAACGTCTTAGGATAAATTTTGCACTCCTATGCTTTTTTAATTAAGACTGTCAACAGAATTTGTTACTGCAATGGCAAACAAATACTTTTGGGTCAAAAAACGTGCATAAACATCAAATCTTGATTAAATTATGTTGAAAATTATAAGCTGGGACTCATATGCGATTACTTTTACGATACCTAGCCAGAATGATAGCAAATCAGTCACATAGCCACCTGCGACCGGTGAGAAAAAACAAACTACTGCAAATCGATTTCAATGCTAGGCTTGCCTTTGGAACAAATCCGTCGCTAGTCGAACTACAAATGGCCTTCTCTTGTGCTTCTACAGATTGAATGATTTTGTACCGTAGCGAGAACCACACTGTGATTGAATAACTGCGCCATCCACTTGTTTCGCTATCTGTACCAAAGTATTCGATTCGCGGTCTTCAAAACGAAACTCACCGTTTCTCAATATGTGTTGAATAATTGTTACCCACGGCCCACATTGATAAAATACGAAGAGTAGTATTTATTTAAGCATGCTTTGACTTACCTTACCTGAATTAGTAACATATCTAATGATGATGACCAAATGAAATTCTCTTCACCGTTAACCCTGGAAAAATAGTTTGCGCCAATTTGACTCCTCGCTTATAGTGACACTGCCCTCTTCTTTTTGAAATAGTGCGAATCCGTGCTCGTTTTTCAAAAAACTGAACTATGGTATTTATTATACATGGATGTGTTAGCACCGTAACGATCACTTATTAATAAATTTCAAACTTGCATTTTAAATGATTTTAAATTCATGCATCAATTTAACGCCAGTATAAGATTATCTTTGCAGGGTTAATGAAAAACTTCTCCTCTAAGAAAACATTGTAGTATCTGCGAGACAAAAACAGTCGCGGTTGTAAACAGGCGCTACTGAACGCAATCATTTCAGTTGTAAACGACGAGAAAAAGTAGTTTTAGAATAATTTTCGAGTAAAATAGTTTCAACTCTTGAAATAATAATAACGAATATTTCCGAACAACTGCCAAGCAATAAGGTTGGAATTTTTGTCCTATCCTCAAATACACAAACACATGTGAATAGCTTTGTTTTATTGCAATTTACTAGTACAAAGTATTGGCACAACAAATAGCGATTTCAAAAGTTTTTAAAAATCAATTTTCGCTAATAAAAAGCGCATCTTTTATTTTTTCCGTTTTAAATGCTTAAGTATAGTAAAATTCAATCAAAACACTCATCATATATCACTAGGTCAACTGGTACATCAGATGCTAAACCTTAAGACCATAAACTATTGTAAAAATCATATATTTCATAATTATTATTGGCTGTGGGACCCACTCTCAATGATTTTTTTCTATGGGACCGACTTGCGATCATTTTTGCTATGGGACAAACTGACTTGCTATTTTTTTCATAGTTTCTCAGAACAAAGTATTCAAAATCATGTGTTTTTTCAAAAGTACATATAAAAAGATGATGATTCCATCAATAAAGTCAAAATTGATAAAAATGCAATTGGGACGGACTTGTCATGAGCGGCAGTACAGATGAAGTAACAGTCCGATTACAATGAAATTCAATAGGGTGTTATGATGCAGCTGGACGTTTCATTTGACACAGATGTTGTGGAAATCGGTTTAGCCATCTCTGAGAAAAGTGAGTGAGTATGTAGTATTCGGAATATGTTTCTTTTCTAAGCTGGTTTTCACATTTTTAAACATAACAGGCAAAGTAATAGTCCGATTGCAAAACAAATCAATAGGGTCTTATGGGACAACTAGACCTTCCATATGACACTGATTTTATGGAAATCGGTCCAGTTATCTCTGAGAAACATGAGTGAGATAAAAAAAAGTCTCCAGAACGCGTTTCTTCCCATAACTTTTGAACCACATGTCAAATCTTTATAAAATTCGAAAGGTAAGGGTTTTTTAGGTAGCCCGTTCATCTGAAACTAATTTTGCTAAAATCGGTTGTGTATTTTCTGAGATAATGAACCTTCGTGATTCTCACAGTTTGTTGAATAACATACAAACTAAAAATCCGATTACAATAAAATTTAATAGGGTCTTATGGGGCAACTAGACCTTTCACTTGCAATAAACTCCATGTAAATTGGTCCAGCCATCTCTGAGAAAATCGAGTGAGATTGAAAAGTTGCACATACACACACATACACACACACATGCACACACACACACGTACACACATACAGAAAATGTTCAGCTCGTCGAATTGAATCGAGTGATATATGCCATTCGGGCCTTTAGAGCATTTTTATTTCTTCGGTTTTGCCAGTGATTGCTATACCTTTCTAGGAGAAAGGCAAAAATACACAGAAAGATAATGGCTGATGAGTATTATTTCTAAAAGTGTTGCACATCTCATACTGGCTTGAAATTTGACATCGAACAGGCTTTGTGCATGTGGTACACTTCAAAAATAGGGTCGTGAAAATGTGTTCAGCGAGTGTTTGGCGATGGTTCACCGCGAAAGAGTCGAATTTTTGCATCGGACCTCGACCAATGCAAAATATTTCTCATTCGATACAGAAAAGTAACCGATATAACGAGGATAGTTTCGTTCGCTGGTATAGATGACATCAGCTTGTTGGGATGTGCGTGACGTAATTTTCAATAATTATCTTAAAAGTGGTAAAACGTATTATTTTCTGTTTTCAAACTTGAAACAATGGGAACCTAGTAAAAAAATTGCTAACAATGAACAGATAGAGCCTGCTAATAATGACTATTTTGTGGAGCTCGAAGATTTCCACTATAAACATATCATTGAAGCTCAAATGATACTATGTAGAGACATAAATACATTGCTTGCATAATTTACTTTCATTTTGTGGCGACAGCCCGAATGTCGATCTAATACCGAACCCAGAATATGTCGCCATGTCACTCGGTCTTCACCGACAGCGTACATCCAATGAGTGGCGAGTCTACCCTGAAGTCGACGGCAGGAATCCCGCTAAATGTAGGCTTTGCTGGTCTTTCATCCGGCATTCTAGAAACATCCTCTGCCCACTGGAGCCTCCCTTGTTATATTAGCTTCATTTTCCAATTTGCCGCCAAAGATTGAACGCAGGATCATACTCTCTAAAACACCAATAGGACTACCGGGAAAATTGGTGTCTTAAAAAGTGCAAGTTTTGTACAGGTTCGCAGGCTGCGGGACCTTAACTGGTAATGCAATATGTGGAAGGCCTTGTTTGTCGCCGATATCCACTTTTAATAATTTATCCACGTCAAAAAGACCGTCGACTACCTCAAATGATTCCTCATCTGTTACCACCACAGCACTAACATCCGCCAGGCTGCCACCATGTACTTCGTTTAGCAGAGCTTATGACAAGCCTTATTTTTGCAGCTTGAACCACTTGAGAGGTTCAATGGCCTTTTCCACCGCCCACGGTTAAAACCAATGGTGTAAATATCGTCCGCAAAACCTAGGAGCATGTGAGAAAGATGGTACGTATCAGTATTCAGTTTTGTTGGAAAACCCTGTTCGAGCATTATCCGCCATGAATCATTTCTCTTAACTGAATCGGATGCTGCCCGGAAATCTATGAACAGATGGTGATTCTGCAAGTTTAATTCTGGAAGTCAATCGAAGATTTGTCGCAGGATAAACATTTGGTCTGTAGTTGAGCATCCCCCAGGAACCACATTGGTATTAGCCAACAAACGTTGGCAACAGTTTCAGTCTGTGGAACGGGAAGAGTTATGCCACGGTAGTTACTACAGCTCAGACAATGGCCTATTTTGTGGATCGGGCATATGACACCTTTCAACCAGCTTTCAACACTCTCAGCAAGATCCGATGGATCCGATACAGCTGTTCGCTCCCGACTTTGAAGAGTTCTGCAGGAATGCCGGCCTTTGCAGTTTCTCAGCACTTTGCCTGCTTTCTTTATCTTGTCGGTGGATGGTGAATCCAGAGTTTGTCCGTCACATTCAACATTCATTCTGCTCTTATTGACGTTTCTTTTTTCCTTACCGTTAAACACATGACAGGGGCAGACATGTTTCGGTTCATGATTCTGTTAATCTTTTTGTAAAAGCTCCTCGTATCGTGCCTGGAGAAGCTGCCCTTTGCTTCCGCAAGAACACGCTCCCAATGCTGACGTTTCTTCCGTTGATGTAGGCACTTTTCAACGGCTTTAGCTCTGACGAGTCACAGCCATAGCCAACATGTGACTTTTGGCGCGATTCTTCTCATCCGTCGCTTGCTGGCACTCAGCGTCAAACCACTTATTGGCAGTGGTGGGCACCGCTAACAGAAAATTCAGCGGCGATAAACGCTAAGCCGCTAACCGGAAAATTTAGCTCTATAATCGCTAAACGCTAAACCCACATTAGCAAAACTTTCGCTAATTGCTAATCGCTAACTTATTAATATGTATTAATATTATATTGTATTAATAGTCATATCGCTATATTTATTTCTCTTGTTTTGTAAGATTTGGACCACTTTGATCTTTTGTGGTAGAACAAAAGAAAACAATTACTTTTTAGAGCTATTTACAATAAGAGGTTCACAAAACGGTGTTCATACTTGATTTTGTAAAAACAAGGAGTAACAAAAGTATTCGGCTTGCAATAACAATAGATACTTTTAGGAATGTTTTCATAAAAATGCAATTCTTATCTGGATCGAAAAAGTAGAATCAAAGTTATTATAATTTCAAGCGCATTGCAATTTACAAAAGTTCTTGGTGTGCCGAAAATTCAATCTAGACCTTGAGCTTGTTCTTAAAAATGCTCCTGTGGCTTAGACGTTAAAAGGAACTCCATTCTAGGTTAAAAAGACTGACTGCGAAAGTGTAAAGTATGTTCATTTTTCGAAGCAAGCGTACGCCATCAGCAATTCACAGTTTTTCTGAATAGTTCTATTGTCGCTTCTCTACAAAATTTAGCGAATTAGCGATTAGCGTTTCGAAGGCCAAAATTTTAGCGCTAACCAGCTCAAAAGGTTGAGAACCGCTGTTCTATATTATTATCTGAATTGTTCGTAGTAATGCATCTTCGGTATACTTCCTTTGCTGCGATACCTAGTCTCGTGACGGGTGCGTCGTCTAAGATGTAGCTGATGAGGTACCGCACTTCATGATTAAGCCGTCCGCTCCGGGTCGGAAGCTGTTGTACGTCGCCGCTAACATTAGCATATAACCAAAATTTCCACTGGGTGTTGGTTATCCGGTCTCCGCTAAGTTTTCTCCTAGCCGTGTTGACACCTCGTGAAGACTGGAATATAATTTCTATTATCATTTGTTTTAAGAACCTTTCAAATAATCGTCATTCGGGTTCGTAGAGTGTGATAGGGGTTACTGAATAGAGGTAGATGACAACAATAGGGCCTAAAGTGACACGAGTCCAGCCCAAGCTTAGGAAAAAGACTGGAGAGCGACACTATACTGACGACTTTTCTCTCTTTCCACTCTAACAGTCTAATGAATAAGCTTTTCGTGAGAGCTCCCATACAGCTACAACTTACACAAGGCAACGAAACTGTCTTGTGTTGCATACGATGGCTCGTTCTTGCGCATGTATTTTGTTCGTTCGGACATGACAGCCTGGTTTGATCATTTTGGAGACCACGTTATGGCTCGAAGTCGGTTATTTGTGGCTTCTACACAGTTTCACCTCACTAACTTACCCTACCAAACAGACGAGAGCCGTGGTGGCTCGTGCTGTATCAAGAAGTTGTCGTCATGTTGCTCGGTTTTGGGCTGCGTTTCGCCAGTTCCCTAGGTGATTTCACAGGGTTGTCGTCCGACATCCTTACGACGTGGCCGGCCCACCACAACCTATTAACTTTCGCCAGGTGTGCAATGGGGTTCTCTTTAATTAGCGCGTGCAGCTCGTGGTACTTGCGCCGTCGCCATTCTCCGGACGTTAAGGTCCTCCGTGAGGAGCGTTGTTGTATCGGTTTCGTAGAGGACTACTGGTCTTATCAGGGTTTTCTACAGCGTCAACTTATTGCGTTGTCGCACTCGACTCGATCGAAGTGTCCTCCGAAGTAGAAATTAGGCATGATTTCCAGCCTGGATGCCTCTCTTGAACTCTTTGCTGATGTTATTGTCGGCGGTCAACAGTAGGGGAAAGTAGGTAAAGACGGACACTGCGGGTAAGATGGACACTTTTAATATTTCACAAACTAGAATGTATTATGATATTTGAGTGATGCGAATACCTTCTTTATAGTGTGTTAATGCTTTTGAGTTGCATTATCGGTTTTCAGCAAGCAAACTGTCAAATTTTGTAAGTAAAACAATGAATATTTTCGTGAACGCGCAATTTGATGTAATTTTTGTTCCACGGAAATTAGTGAAAAACTCGTGAAACTTACGTGTTTTCATTTGTTCACAATTGTAAAGTGATTAATTAGTCTTTCCTCGGTTTTCTAGTGAAAATCCAGCAGATTCTCGATGTTCCGATGAAGAGCTACGATCGTTTGAAAAATTTACAACCAGGTCGGGCAAGACGGACACATTAAGGTAGGGAAAGATGGACACACGGATTTTCCAAGAATTTTCACATGTAGCATCCGTTGTGTACTAAAGATATTCACAAAGTACACCCGCGAGAGAAGCCAGCAGATATTAATCACTTAGCAGTTAGAACAGGCCATATAGGCAGAGAATTTTCGCCTCCATCGAAACCCATCCTCTTATACTGTTCACGTGATGTATAGATGGACTCTAATAACGTAGAGTAATGTATGGCCATCACTTAACACATAAATCAAAAGAATACTTAACGTACTACATCTTTTTTGTGAGTGTCCACCTTTACCTTCGTAGTGTCCATCTTACCCACCCCAAGTGTCCGTCTTTCCCAACCTTGTCAAAAAACAGCAATTTGTAGTCTTTTTTTTAAAGACCCAAAACACATAAAACTTGGAGGAAGTTCACTAATATCAAAAATGATTATGAAAACAAATGACCTTAAGTTTCAATTTGTATGACTACTGCGATCTAAATAGCAATACCTAAGTAATTATTTAGAATAACCCTTAGGGTGTCCGTCTTTACCTACTTTCCCCTAATCCCAAATACACGAACTAGTCGGCCACCTCAACTTCATCGCCATTTACAGAGACTTGAATTGGGATTTGAGACTTATGTTTTTCTCCTTGGAGCCTCTCACTCGCATGTATTTCGTTTTCGACGCATTTATTCGCAGTCCGATTCGTCCGGCTTCGGCTTTCAGTCGGGCGTAAGTTTCCTCCGCCGTCGCAAAGTTACGTGTTATGATGTCAAAGTCATCCGCAAAACTCAGAAGCTGAACAGACCTTGTAAAAATCGTGCCCCTCGTGTCGATACCCGCCCTTCGGATCCCACCCTCAAGGGCTAAACAGCAAGGGTTAAACAGCTAACAGGAAAATCCATCATTTTGTCTTAACCCTCTGCGCGATTCAAAAAAGCTCGAGAGTATCCCGGAAACACGCACGTAGCACATCACTTGCGCACATGATGGCCTTGATTAGTCGAGTCAGTTAATCTGGGAATCCGTTGTCGTGCATGATCTGCCATTGCTGTTTTACACAGTTTTACCCTAAAAAGTAAACCAGATCTGACATAGGAGTACTAATGTAAAAACATTAGAAAAAATGTCAAACCAAATTATTGTTACCACGATTAGCTCACTTTATAGTCAGTAAGATAGGTGTAAGTTAAGTTTTCAGTTTATTTTAATTTATTTTTGTTTTGCTTGCCTCCAGGTTTACAATTTTAACTTCATATATAACTTTAGATATCTTAGAAAAAAGTTGAAGAGGTTGTTTATAAGACACGACCGCAGAGGTAACGTAGAATACGACAGCCTGTCTTATGCCAATGTATTTCTTGGAATAGGTTTGGGAATACACTGAATTGGGGTTAATTCTTCAGATAAACTTTGAGGTTGTGTTTGTCAATGCCATTTATTGATAAGTGAATATTTTTTCAACGTGGCAAATTTTTTATTTAGTTTTGAATGATTCACAGTGATAATCAAATTCTACATGAGGTAATTCGTTAGCAATTACACTACCCGTCATAAGTTTGGAATCGCTTTACTGAGTATTGCAACACCCAGTTTGAATATTGCAAAGCCTCCCAAAAAGTTCAGCATCACCTGGAATAGGCAGATATCTCGTGTTTTTGCAACCTAGAAAGTTGCGGTTTTTAGCAAACTTGTTCCGAAGGTCAAAGGCTACTGTATGGTGGCCAATTCAGTAAAATTTTACCGCTATGTGGTGCTAGTGGGCACACAATGAGTCGTATTTTGAACTTAACTAATCTCACGATTCCGACCTGTCAGAAAGTTGCGGTGTTCAGCAAACTTGTTCAGAAGGCTAAAGGCTTCTACATGGTGGACAATTTAATACTGAATTACCCCGCTATGCGGCGCTAGGGTGCATGAAGTTTTTCATATTTAGACTTCAACTTATCGCATGATGATCACTACCCACAAAGTTGCGGTGTTCGGCTTGTGCCACCAGTTCTGGTCAAGCATATTACAGTTACAGTTACAGAAATTTGCCCATTTTGAGTGATGCTAAACTTTCCGGGGTGTTGCAACATTCAAACTGGGTGTTGCAACTCTCAGTAAAGCGATTCCAAACTTATGACGGGCAGTGTATATATGAAAATTTCAACCGCTATACTGCTAGCCACGCACGCTATATAGCAAGCCACGCACTCGAGCCACACGCTCTATAGACATGCACAGACACGCTAGACATTCACACGCTATATAGCAAACCACGCACGCTATATAGCAAGCCACACGCGCTATAAACATGCACACACGCGCTACAGGCATGCATACACGCCATAAACATACACAAACGCTTCAAAGCAAGCCACACACCTTATATATTAGGGACACACGCTTCAAATATTCACACACGTTATGTGCATACACCCTGTATATACATACGCTGGATGATGGTGGCTTTTCAATCCATCTGGCGGTGCGAGTCTCTTTCAGTTTCGGGTTGTTTTTTGCCCAACGATATCTGAATCGGATTACCGCTGGTGGGATCCAACTCAGATCGAAGGGGAGCCGAACTGAAAGAGGTAAGAACTGCAGCTAACCACTACCACCGCCGCTGTTGCCCGCTTCTGATCCACTTCGCCTACTGCCATCGGTGTTGATGTTCTTATATATTAGGGACACATGCTTCAAATATTCACACACGTTATGTGCATACACCCTGTATATACATACGCTGGATGATTGTGCGAGTCTCTTTCAGTTTAGGGTTGTATTTGCCCAACGATATCTGAATCGGATTACCGCTGGTGGGGTCCAATTCAGATCGAAGGGGCCGATCTGAAAGAGGTAGGACTGCAGCTAACCACTACCACCGCCGCTGTTGCTCGCTGCTGATCCACGCTGCCTTCGCCTACTGCCATCGGTGTTGTTGTCCGATGCTGCTGCCTGCTGCTAGTAAACTGATTTGCTTGAGGAGAAACAGTCTCTTAAATAGCCCAAAGAGTGCATTCTCGGCTAACTAGGTACTCCATTCTGTCGTCCTATTTAGGGAAAGGCAGCAAGCGACCAATCAAAAATCAACATTTGCGTTTCGACATTGTTCAACAATTTTCAATATTACAATAGTTTGAACAATCAGATTACAATTTTCTGCATTTGGGCGGGTGCTTAAATGATTTTCCAATCGATTGCTGCAAAAATGACAGAAATCGGTTGGAAACTGACTGGGTTTAAAACGTTTGAAATTGGACAATTTTTGTGACGCTCTCGATGTTTTCGGTTTTGAAATTGGATCCCTGTATTGAAATTGGGTCCCTGTAATTGTTGCCGTAAGACGTATTCTACGTCAAAAAATTCAACTCTTTTTCGTATATTTAGTTCTTCTTTCTCGAACAATTTCATGATTTTTGTAGGAAATAATCTAAACTGATGTCTTGGAAGAAAGCCAATTATAAGTCATTGAAGTTGGGGAGCTCTGTAGCCGCAAAGTTACAGAGTCCGCTTTGATAAGCGAGTGGTCGTGGGTTCGAATCTTAGTAGAATCAGGCCAATCGGTTGTCAAAGGACTTTAACATGGGTTTATTCTCAGGCTCTCCACTACACACCCTTCTTTCAAGCTGAATTATAGTACCCTTGCTGACTTTTATCCTTACGAAAAAGTCCCTCTTATAATAAAACTGTTCTGAGTAACGTATAATAGTTCTCTTCAGGGAATTGTAATTTTGGCGCGGTCTTGGCTGGAGGAACGAGGATTCGATAAGACTTCTTCCTCTTGACAAAATAAGTCCTTCTTATAATAAAACTGATCTCAAGAATATTTATCCTCTACAGGGAATTGTAATTGGCGATATTGGCACGAGGAACGAGGTTTCGATAAGACTCCTTCCTCTTGACATAATAAGTCCCTCTTCGAATAAACCTGGCCAGAGAGGAACGTTAGGTGTAGCCTCAGGTCAGGAAATTGTAATTTGGCGATATTGGTAGGGTAGAAAGAGGCTCGGTATAGTAGAGCAGTAAGCTTGAAACGAAAGGGTAAACTTTCACACACAAGCACGTATATAAAAAAATGAAAAAGCGTATTATTCACTTCAAAGGGGAGCTCCGTAGCCGCAAGGTTACAGAGTCCGCTTGGGTGAGCCGGTTGCCGTGGGTTCGAATCTTAGTAGAATCAGGCCATTTTGGTTGCCAGAGGACTTTAGCATGGGTTTATTCTCAGGCTTCCCACCAAGTACTTTTCCTTTAATCTGAATTCTACAGTATCTCTGTTGACTCTCCTTTTAACAAAAATAAGTCCCTGTTATAATAAAACTGGCGTGAGTAATGTATGAAAGTTCTCTCCAGGGAATTGTAATTAGGCGATATTGTTAGGAGGGACAGAGGCTCGGTAAAGTAGAGTAGTAAGCTTGAATCGGAAAGGTAAAACTTATACACAAGCACGGATATGAATGATAAGCGTATCACTTACTTCAACAGTGATACTGCCAATTATAGGAAGTGCGGAGTACAGAAAACACCTGGGCAATATCACAATAGATCTAATCTCTGGTCGTAGTGATGAGTCCACACAGAAAAAAAAGTCATTGAAGTTTCGCTTGCGAAAGAAAAAAAAATTAACTTCGAGGTGATGGTACCAAAATGTAATAAATTTTAAAGCAGCTGAAAATAAGAGTTGGGATGTTTTTTTTAAATACGCTAATAGCTAATCCGCTAACTGAAAAATTTAGCTCGATAATCGCTAAACGCTAAACGCTAAATCCATATTAGCGGAACTTTCGCTAATCGCTAATCGCTAACTTAATAATACGTAGATTGTCATATAGTTATGTTTATTGCTGATAAAAACAAACGAAAATGCTTACTTTTGAGTGATATTTACAATAAGAGGTTCAAAATACAAGAAACGGTGTTCGTACTTGAGAATTTTATGAAAACAAGGATCAACAAAAGTGGTTCTGCCTTTATGTGAAATGAATATTATTTATTTATTTAAATCAAAAAAGTAGAACCGAAGTTGTCATAATTTCAGGTGTATTGCAATTGCAGCGTGTTCTTTAGAATTTTCCTTTGACTTGTGCGATAATTGAAAGCCCATTCTAGGGTAAAAAGACTGACATGCACTTGTGTCGTGAAGAGAGGAATTCTAGACAAATAAGTCAATTGAATGTTGTGTATTTGAAACATATGTTCCAAAAGTAACTTTCACAGTAAAGTATGTCCATCATTCGGAGCAATTTATGTACGCCATCAGCGACTAACCGTTTTTGTAAATAGTTTGTCGCTTCACTACAAAATTAGTGAATTAGCGATTAGCGCTTCGAAGGCCAAAATTTTAGCGACGCTAACAGTTCGCTAACCAGCTCAGAAATTAGCGAAATCGCTAAATCGCTAACCAAATTTTAGCGTCGCTAATAAGCGATTAGCGAATTAGCGGAACGGTGCCCACCACTGACGATTACATTATTTGTAGGGTGGTCGGTATTACCGACTTTTTGAAAAACCGGTATTTCGGTATTCATAAAAATTAAAACCGGTAAAACCGGTGAAAAATCGGTATTTTTTTCGGATTAATACAAACCAGGGGTGACTCGTGGACTTTGAACCAACTTTTCCCACTACAAAATTCTCAAAATCATAGTTTGGGGAAGCAATGATGATTGTCCGCGAAAAAACGCAAGTCATTCTCTCTGTACTATTTAAAAATAAAACTGAAAAATAAAGATACAGTGCTTTTTCGCTTTTATCAACAGTCGTTTTTATCACTACTCGCCAAATTCGCGCTCGATTTTCTCACGTTTTTTTTTTCGTTTTTATCACGCTTTTTAAAAACAAATTTCAAATCAAGAATAATGTACTTCCAGTTGCAAAATTTCATTTGTGCCTTGTGTCCTTGTATGTGTATAGTTTTATGAACTGAATCTATTTGATCAATTTTCTGAGGCAACCAAGTGTCATATCTGTGACAAATAATTTGTGTCATAATTTTGAGAAAAATGAACCGTGAAATACGTATTTCATTGACTTGCAGAAAGCAGATCTGTGAACAAGTTAAAAATCCCTACAGTTTGGTCCTCATAGAGCTTGGTTTTAAAAATTATTAAATCTAGCGGTTCCACAATTTCACATAAACAAGCATTAGACTCTGCTAGCTATGCTAAAGAATGAGCAGTACAAGTTATATTGATATTGCATGTATAACAGCCCTGAGAAAGTCCGCGAAAATTCAATGGAGAAAAATATCAAAGAATAACCTTTTCTTGTTTATTCATTAGTATCTTGAACTTATATTCCATTCAACTATTCAAGTGCATCATTTTACTCAAAATATCATAAATTTCAATTAAATCCAACACAAAAAAAAATTTTTTATCATTTCGCTAAATTCACGGTTAATTTTTTTTGACCGTGATAAAATCGAAAAAGCACTGTATAGGGCGTCGAACGTCTCCGGTAGTTTTTTTTTCGGCCGGTTTTCTGCCGCAGTCTTATGCAAAAAAACCTGCCGAAGTAAACCACTGCCGAAGACGTTACCTACTCAAATTTGAATTTGAAGTTTATTTTTTGCTTAGCGTCTCAGGTTGCATCTATGTGTGGACGTGTTGCTGCATAATCTTGTTTTTGCATTTTTGAGTACCTATGCTTTATTACGGTTCAGTTTTTTTTGTAAGATTTTGACCTCTGCGACCATTGTTTTGATCTCTTGTGGTATATGTTCCACATACAACACTGGATAAATATAACTGTGTTTGAAAAACTTTAATGAATGAATCTAGTGATATGATTATGGAGAACATAATTCCAAAACTCATGTTAACATAATGAAAACATGCAGATTTTACTTGAATTTTCTATTACATCGCAAAACTTAATTTCAAATTAGTGAATAACTTTAGTTGAGAAGAGAGAATGAAAAAGAAATAAAAAAAATGACGATCAGATCAGAATTTACTTTTTACGAATCCGAAGGAATCGAAGGTTGATACTTATTTATTTTGTTCGATGCTCTTTAAACAGTTCGTCCAAATTGTTTGTTATCATAATTGTTTTATTAATTTTAGCTCCTGATGGGAAACGAAAAGTGTGGCATATGATGGCATATGAACAAGTTTGTAACTGAAATAGAAATAAATATTTGAAATGAGGGGTTGGTCAAAAATCTATAAAAATATCAAAAATTGTAGAAAAAGCAGAAATTTTAACACGAGCAAACCCGGGAACATTCAGCTAGTTACTAATAAAAGCCCGCTGCGGTATGGGTGACGAAGCTTCAAAGAAACAGTAATTTTTAGGATGAAATATTGGCTGATTATTTCATCCTGTAAACACTTTGTATCAACAAAAAATAAATTCTTAATCCAAATTTATATGTATGCATTATTTCTTTAGTTTTACTTTTGAAAGGCACAAAATGAATAATGACTTGCGTTTTTTCGCTGACATGATTGTGATTACTGACTAGTTTGATTTTCATAATTTGTAGTTGAACTGGTAGGTTCAAAACCCACGAGTTGCCTCTGTGAGTAGGAGTGTGTGAAGAGATTAGCTGTTCTACTTAAAAAATAAATGTTTAGCTTTATTGATATGAAGCTTTTGACATATTATCGATACACATAAACACATCTTCTGAATCCATGCAATACAAGCAAAAAGATAACAAAAATTGATAAATAGGTAAGGGTAAATCAATATTCAATGTTGCTTCTGTCTAAATGTATTTATTATATACATCGTCATGTGATTTTTAACGCCTACCTCAGTGGGTAGCATTCATTAGCCTTACAATGATTTATAAGTATTGTGACAAGTTTTTTTTTATTTAAAGAAAAATACCGAAAATATCGGTTTTTTCGCTTTTCACATACCGGTATTTCGGTTTTGAAAAAAATATCGGTTTTACCGGTTTTACCGGTTTTTGTTTTACCGGTAAAACACCCTAATTATTTGTTACAGAAGCTTCAACGAGTAACTAGTCTCATTTTAAAATACATAGGCGAGTCGAGTCGGTAAATAAATACCAAACTAAAATACATTGCAGATTGTTTCGTATTTACATATCCGTCTTCTAAAAGACAATTCCTAAACGTCAGATAAAAACGATTTGGTTTCTGCTAATGAATTTTCACAAAGACGAACCTGTAAGTTTGGATATGAACGAACTTTGAAAAACTATTTCTCACTTTTACCGGTTGAAATCTGCACCATCAAAGTGGTAGGAACATTCTGCTATCTTTTCACTCTTCAGTCTTCGCCCATTCGCGTCATCCATCGCTCGGCTCATATCGACAGACACGGAAGGATATTCCCACGCTCTGTAAGCTCGCGGGTGCAATCGTCGGCCGGGCCGTATTTTCCCTGCCAAACCGCACAAAGTGGATAAGTCAATAGTAGCGAGCGAGAAAAGTAATCATCGACAGAAATTTTCCATTATTAAAATCAACAAAGAAAATTAACGAAATTGATTTTATTCAAAATAAAATATATTTTTTATTACATTTAAACTGGTGATGTCGACCGCCAAGGATGGTGAAAATTCCATTTGGGACTGTTGCGAGCGCATCGGTCGGACGTCATTCATGTAGCGCAGCAGTGCCATGCCGTGTCGAACCGCGGTGTACATAAGGAGGAAATTTACCTTTTGAGGAAATGAGCACAGGAGATGATGAATTTTGGTTGGCACGGAATTTTCCGCTGCAAGAAGGCACGATTTTTTGGCTTCTTTCATTTTGGTTGACTTTACGTCGAGTTGAAAGCTCTACAATGAGCGATTTTGTTGCTGTATTTTTTTTGGAATATTGTTTTTCGTTCGTTTCTGAAACAAATTTTCGGATTTAGTGTCATTGAAATGAACAATAACATTTATGAAATAATGACGAACCGCAATCAAGGTTATGGCATCTGCATTTTGGGATGTACACGGATTAAAATTTCTACGAAAGGGAAAGCAGTCAACAAGATGAAATGAAATCAAAAGATGTCGAAGAAAAAAATGTGACAAAAATTCATCAGGACAGTTCCAAAACGTAATGAAAAAAAAAGGCTCAATTGCATGAATTGTGATTCGATTTGCTTTCCCATCATCAAATAATATTCTCTTATTTTTGGCTTCAGGGAATTTGACCTGTTGATTGATTTTTCATGAGTGACGAACCCGCTAACTAATTTCCTACTCACAAAACAACAATGTAAGCCAAATTTGACCCTCTTTCTTCTTTGTTAACGGAGACTTTAAATTTTATAATTCATTCGTCTCCAGTTGACCCTCAACCTACAATCTCTTTGAGAGAATCGTTGTGCAACTTACAGACAAAGGTTTTCCCTTCCGAAGTTGACTGCAATCTAGAGTCAAGGCTCTCTCTCTCTGGACCATTTACTTACATTATTTTACTAGAAAATTTTCAAACACAATGTGATTGATTCGATCTGCAAAACTTTGCTAGGATAGAACAGTAAATATACATATGTCTGCCAGAGTTTGCTCGTCTGCAAAGTTCATGCAGTAACGATTTCTTGTTAAGATCCCGTGCACGAAAAACAAAAAAACTTCTCATCCATCTTCGTTCACCATCAGAAGATTCTCAAACAGTGAGCTTCACAATTTTGACAAACATATCTCAAGTTATATTAAATTTCCTCAACAGTTCTTCATATTAATTGAGCTCTACTAGGTTATTGTAGTTGCGATTGGAAATAGAATGATTCTTCGACATCTTCCCAATATCTTTCGTGTCCGATTGTCTAGGGCCACCGCACCCATCGATGTCCCGGTGCCATCGGGCGTATTATAGGGAACGATGGCATGCAAATAGCACATCCACCTCACCGCAAACCGGCAGCTCTACACAGTGACTGAGCTGCGAGTGATAGTATAATGTAGCTTTTATCGTTTGTCTTTTCGACTTCGCCCTCCGCGCTTCTGGGTTCGTCCTTGTGGTGGCACCCGACCGAAGGGCTTCTAAATTGCATCTGAAAGCTTTATACTTTATGATAATCAAACAAACAAATACACTTACAGGCAGCATTAGCCCATCGGAGGGTAAGTGGGTACTTCATCCGCAGTTTCAAGTGGTGAATTTACGCTCGCTTCTTTACGATTCATTCATTCAATTTTTGGTGTGCTAAAACGGCGGATATTAGTTTGGCTTCTTCGGAGATGTTTGAACATCCGGCGGGAATTGCTTGTTTGTTTATGTAACTGGGCTACTGTAGATGAAGAGGTTGAAATATGAATAAGGGTAATAAAAATCAGTGGGAGAAAAATCTGGGTGAAATATGTTGCATAAGTTAAAACAATGTAAACTCTGTTTTTTTTGAAAGGGTACACAAGTTTTCAACCTGCTAGGCGTACGACTATGCCTACGAAAAAAATCGGGTTCATATTTCTAAGCTTATAAGCTTGTATATGGTGATGATGATGGTGGCACCCCCAAAAAAGGACGAAAAAAATGCTTTTGATCACAGAGTTGGAGAATAACTTCGCAGCTAGCGTAAAAGTGACTGGAAACGAATCTAATTAAATTAAATTAAATGGCAAAGCGAATGTCAGGAAATGTGACCATACTTGGGTGATATTGTGATATCTCGCTGCATAGCGCTCACAGTCAGGAATTTGAACAACTCATCAAACGTAAACAAAATTATTTAAAAAAAAAACTGAAGTAAACACAGCGCTAATATTACCCAATTTATCGCTATGAAACATAAAACTTGGCTTAATTTGGGCGACTTTGACAAAATTTTCAATTCGCTCAAACAGATGAAAGAAAGATAGTTTGAATTGCAAACAGACGTAAGTTTTCAATATTGAACAGCCAGAAATTGAAATAAATATTAAAACTTTCAGAATACAAATAAATGAATATAGGATCAGCTCCATCAACAGCCAAAAATTTTAAATACAGCAACTAAAGCACTGCTAACACTTGGAATAAAAACGGAAATTTGAAAAAAAAAATATATTTTAGCAATTTAAAAAATATTTTAGATTTGCGCAAACTCGATTGGGAACATTCAGTCGAAAATTATATAAATAGGTGAAGTTTCATAACGCAGTTGATCTTGTAGATATTTTTTCCTTCGCTTCTGAAGTGTATTCGACTTTAGAATGGCCAATTAGGGTATCGAACGTTTTCGTCAGTGGTTTTCTTCGGCCCCCTTTTGCATAAGATTGCTGCAGAAAAAGCCGAAGAAAACGAACTTTCGGACGACATTACGAAGCAGAGCTGCGGAAAGTCAATATCATACTACTGACAATACGCCAAAATGATGCAACACCAGAATCAGCCAACTACGATGCATGGTTCATTACAAAAGAGTTTGCGATGTTACAATGATTCTCTTAGCGTCAACTCTCACTCTCATTTTTTTCTTGGCATCTTTCTCGATCATTCGGGTATGGCTGTACTGAGATTGAACTAGCAGAAATATCAAGTTCATTTTGACAGCATGATGTTATGAGGATAGCAAACATAAAATCAATGATTTTCCTTCAATTGATATGTATGATATTGATATATGGTCGGCGTGCGATCAGACCGAACTAAGCGCCGTTTTCTCAGATTGAGTTATTGACACCCAGTGGATATGAGAAGTAATAATCTATCTATTATGAAGTAACGAATCGTTTGAGCATTTGATAATGATATTATAACAAAAAATTCTCTGTAACAGCTTGTACACAGCAATTGCGGCGGTAAATGTTTTTCAACGCTTGGTTCGGTTTGGCTGCACGCCGACTAGAAGCATTGTCAATAAACAACTATTACTTCGTTTTGTAACTGAGCGTATTTTAGATTGGTACATTTTGAATCTGTTTATCATTTATTTTTATTCTTAGTAGAGAATATGCTTCTTCATAACACCAATTGTAATAAAAAGAATTCTATTAATATTTTTCAAATGATCTCATATCTGAAAAATAATATTGCCTTTTTATTTGTTTTTTGACAGTATGAGTTTATTAATTTAATTCTTGAATATTGTGCTTGTTGTAGGTTAAACAAAAGACAGTGTCAGTTTGCGGCAAACAATGAATCGCGGTTGGCAAAACAGGAAACTTTTAAAAATGTATGGGTATGTATATTTATATACAGATCCTGTTAAATTTTGGCACGGTTCAACTTTGAAACTGTTCAATTTCGGTTCGGAACGGTTTTGCTTCTCCTAGTTTTCATTCATATTTTCTTTTAACGAAGAGGATGGCCGGAGTTAATCGACTGGTTTCGGATATTTGGCCGGAATATGTTTCAGTAACATGGTAACGATGATTAAAGCAGTGCTTAGAAGTGCTTAAAATCCCACCATGCCTCTCATTGAAAAATGTAAAAATGCGGACCTGTTCCGGTTGTGTTCCGAATACTCGGGGTTGTTGTGCCAGCCCACCAAGCGACACCTATAACCACTGGTTTGAAATTATAAACCTAGTTCATTGTGGCCATATCTTGAGTTGGGATCTCACGGACCGCAAAGCAGATCAAATTTAAAAAATCCTGATAGCAACAAACTTCAAGCTGGCACTGACATAATCACGCTACTAAAACGATTTTTGATATTCCAAAAATCACCTTGATTTGCATTGCAGTGATATTTCCCAGTGAACTCTGTATATTCACAACGATTGACAATGCGAACCCGAAAATGGCAACAAAAGAGACAAGATATTGAATCACTTGTCGGATCTCCACGCTTACTGTGATGGTTGCTGGCTATTCATGACAGAAAGAAACGAGTGCGATGATATTTTCTCCCTCGTCATAGTCAGCATGTTGCTTGGATTAATCGCAGCTCTGTTACGAAGATGTTGCAGTTCCGCCATGGATTCGGCGGTAAAGCCCTTAACACAATGGGTACGTTGCGGCTGCGTTTGCGGCAATTTGACAGTTAGCCCATACATTTTCTGTCAAATTAACGACAACGCTACGCAAACGAATCCGTAGTTCATGTTAACAAATCGGAAATATATACAAAACCTTCAAGCTCTTCTCAATGTTTGCCAACACCCATTTTTAACAATAAACCTAACATGTTTATATTGTTTTTCATTTGAAAAAAATTAGGACCACATGGTTAACTCTATGAACAACCTTCTTCAATTCCCCTACCTGGTCTTTTGACAAACTCTGGCGTCTCCCACCAAACGACGCAATAGTTCACGAAAGTCCCCAAATAATGCAAGTTCAAAGACCATAATAGAAATCATCGCTTGTAGAGTGGAATGTTAAACTCGATTCAACAAGGGTCAATGATGCTGATTTGACAAATAAGCATTTCGTACCGTACCCAGTTTACTCACTTTTGTGAGGTAGCAACGTAAATAACAAAATCTTCAACATCAATTTACAATAACTTTGTTTCAACGAATCACTGAAGGTTTTGACTCCTAGGATGAAATGGAATTAATTACCATGTCAGAAAAGGTAGTAATCAATCAGCAATACATCCCACCTTGCTGGTGTCGTATAAATAGAAAGCGTCTCGCCTTTGCTCAAGCGACAATAGCAGGATATGAAATCTTCTTTGATGTACCTAAACCACAACACAACTGCCACTCAACAAAGTAGGGAAATAGATCACCCAGTCCTATTAGTTTCGTTGCTATTGACAGTTGACAACATAGTAAATATGTTTTCTGTTTTCTATTGCTCTGCCCCCCTCTATATAGGTACATACGTAATTAATTTGTTCAACAATATTGTTCGTAACAATATTGTTCGGAGAATTTATTACCTCCTACTGCGATGATAAAAGTTAGTCTTCTGTAGGCCGTAAGCCAGTCAACAGTACTTTTATTGTCCTCCGTATATTTTTCTAACATTCTTATGATCTTTCTTCGACTAACAGGATTAAAGTCCCATTAGTTTGAGTTGTACTCATCTTCATACAGCATCCAGAATTCATTTTGGATGGATCAATCGACGAGAGGTTGGATGATCAAGTTTCACACACTCGTTGTGCATGTTTTTGCGTAGGCACTTGACAACCTTTTGCTAATTAAACAACCAGTCACAGTTGGAGAGAAAATCCATGCCACAATTTGGACTGATAGCATTCCATCATACGTAAATTCATCAGATAGAGAAAAATCCGTTAAAAAACTCAGACACCACACTCGAAAACAAAATCCTTTTCAAGTGTCCACCACTTGCGGGGGGCGGCACGATGGGAAACACGCTGCGATGACATGCCGCAACGTTAAGTGTGAGTGACTCATGGCTTTGTGGCAACCCCGTTTGGCGCGCTAGAGGCAAAACTGGCCGGTGGTTTCCAGCAGAAACCAACAAGGGGTCTCGGATCACAGAGCACCACCGAATGTGCGCCGGGTCGGTAGGTGGGCTGGGCTCCGTTCGGCTGGAAGCAGTAACATTCACCACACGGACACGAGGCAGTGCATTCGGGAAGTGCCACCAAAAAGGGCGAACGAATTTATTCAAATTGAAAAACGGTAATTTGATTTTCCACTTGCTTTTCTCACCCTTCATTGCGCTGAAGTTTTGCGCACAATGGCTTGCAAGTGATGGTTAAGAGCGGTCGGTGCAAATTAGTACTTACTGGACCATGGAGGAAAAATACTAATCGTAGACCAGGCATGCTGAAGCATTCAATTATCAAAATCTTTAAACTTAAAGAACAACGTTGTCAAGTGAAAATAAAATGGATATTTTCCCAATGTGTTTCTTCATCAAATGTCATATCAAAGGTGAATGTTTTTTTGTCGATTCAATTATAGTACGAGTGGAATTGATATGAGAGATGGATTAATTTGTTTGTTGTGTCAGTTTTTTGCAACATATTAACTTTCATAAACGATATAAAGGTAGATTAAAAATTTAGAAATTTTTTTTCTTAGACGAAAATATATTATTTTTTACATCTCTCAGTAAGCTTTTAAATTATTAAAATGCTCATAATAATTCTTATTTGCCTATCATGGCAATTCACTCCTTACTATAAATTTTTAAATTTTGTTTTCCCTCTATTCTCATTTTTTTTGTCCCAAGAATTAATTTTTCATTTTTGAAATGAAAACATAAATGCACAAACAAGTTTATGTTGTATAATGTTTTATTTATTTATATAAAAAAACCTAATTTATAATGACGTTTGCGACAAAAAACTAGACTTTTTCCAGATGGTGATAAAAAAGTAACTAAGGCATATATTTGAGTTTGATAAATTTCACATGGAAGATAACTATGTTAGCTTACTTGCGCAAAAAATCTACGCCCTTGTGAGCGACCTTCCAGCAGTTAACTGAAACATTCGCCATGACGGACGAAAACATGCATGTAGAGTTGTTTTAGAGTTCTTTCTTCGTTTCATTTATCAATTCCTCCTCAGTTTTCGCGACAAAATTGTTGGAGTAGAGCTTACGCTCCAGGTTTGCCCAGAAATCCTCGATGGGACGCAACTTGGGTACTTTGGACGGGTTTACCAACTTGGATACCCTATCATCTCCTCCAACGATCGCTTCGAGTAATGGATCGACGCCAGATCCGACCAAAACAAAGCGTCTTCAGCCTTATGGTATTTATTGATAAACGACGCAACTTTCGGCAGGCGCTTCGTATTATAAATTTCCCCGTTCACGGCCAGTCCGGAGAAGGCGGCTTTGACATCTCCTATTTGCTAATCGTCAGCCACAGCAGCACCATATTGGGGACCTTGGTGTGCGAAATGAACTTCACCTCGGTGCTCACTTCCTTCGTGGGGGAAGTAAAATACGAAGTGCCCTGCCAGTTGTTACCATCCAAGGTGAGACAGGCTTCATCGTCCAAAATCACCGCCATGTCGCGATTTGCCGGGAAAATCGACTTGACCATGTTATTCAGGCGCTGTCGCTATGTAAGTTCATGCAAATCCGAGACCAGCCGACAGGACTGCCGCTTACTGATATGTATGTCCATGTCCGGTTGCACTGACCTCGGTCTCCTTCTTCAGCACCCTTTGAGCTTCTTGTTCTTTTTTTTCGATGGTGTGATCCTTGTCCAATAGTGCCAAGATGTTGTAGATGCCGGAACGGGCGTATCCGGTGTCCACGAACTACCGCACGATGTCCGTTTTCTACGTGACGGGGTACCCTTCTTGGAACGCACACACTTCTGAGCAAAGTAGCTTAAAGTCAGTGAGTGTGAAGGTAAAAATAAAAAAAAGCATCCAAGTATCTACATCAATTTCTGTTGCCAATCCCGAATACCTACGAGAAAGCAAACGCACTTTTGTAAACGCGGTTCTTGGAAAGATGGCAAAATAGACGTACACAAACTGACAAGAATCCATGCATTCATAGCTAGAAAACTCATAAAATTGCGAATATGCATATTGTCCAACAGAACAGAATTCTAAGTTTATTTATGAAATGCCAAAACAATCGCAATCAAAATTTAATTGTTATGGTCTTTTGTCACGCTAACCGACAAGGTTTCAACATGAATATATAAAAATGTTTATATGTATCAATATTTGTCGATAAGCTAGGAAAAACATAAACAAGAGCACATAACTGGGTAAAAATGTCCGTAACCGTCCGGTCAGGACTCACTAATGAAGGCGATAAGATACAATCAGATATTTGTCGCGCGCCTATGATAATTTTTCAGCTATATTGTAAAAGTGCTAATTCTACGGTCAACTGACAACGTTGGGTATATCGTCAGTTGAACTCAATACTGGCACAACTCAAAATTTATAGTTTCGAGAAAAACGCGTTTAAAAATTTGCGTCGAAAATTGCTTTTTTCATTTTCGTGAAAAATTCGAATTGGAAAACTTTCCCTCTTTATTGAACTTGTTTGGGTCTATTATGTGCATGAAATAAGCAAGTAATGAGAGTTGTAACCTCATCTTTTCGTGCTTCTAGGGATATCTTAGATTTGTGCAATAGAGGCACATCTACTTATGTTTCTGGAATTATTGTGAATTTTGAAACGGGTCTTTGTGAGATGAAACTTTATAGTATTTGGCATCGTTTGCTGCCAAAATTTTGAGTTGTGCCAGTATTGATTTCAACTGACGATATGAAGTATATAACACACTCCAATCTATTCGCTAAACACACATTCTCCTACCGATGTCCTCCCATTGTGCACACGAGACAGTGGTCCAGCGAGAGAATCTTGAAATTGGCCTCTCCAAACCCAAAAAACAAAATTTCGCTCGTTCGACCACTTCCGTTCAAATCGAAAGAAAGAAAAGGAGTGTGTGGGTATTACCACAGTCACAATCATACTTCGACTCCATTTTAAACCCCACTTCGTACCTTATGTAAAATATCATCAACACAAATACCAACACTTATCTCCTGTGGACCATGGTATTATTGCGAGCAGCGTCGCATGGACAACAACAGGAAACACACAAAGCTCAATGAAAGAAAAAACAAACACAAGCTCAATCCATGTCAACCTGCACAGTGGTCTAAACTCGAAAAATCGTGATCGTTTTAGATTTGACTGTGGAATATTGATTTTATGTACCCAGTGTCTCCAGCAAGTTTATTCCATATAACAAGGCCTTTCTTTTGGCGTTTTCGGTTTTTTTGGTCAATCCCCCTAGTAGTTGGATATAAAAACAATTTTTTGTAATTTTCAAAATACCAGATTGCTTTCTTCAGCAAAGTTGTAGGAAAATCTATAAGAAAAAGAATTGCTGAACACTGTAATCTTCTATCTGTACATCCGATATGACGCAATAGAGTTTTACACGGAACACTCCTCAAAATTAGTTTCTCGTCCATAACTTTTTCTGTAATCGTCGAAACAGTGAAAGACATTTTAAGATTTTGTTCATTCTGCTAAATTTCGCATTTTTGTAGAATATATTGGTTTGATATTTTTATTTGTTATAAAGATATTTCTATTTTTCTTTTGCTGAAAATAGCCATATTTTGAGTCCATATTTCTCCGAAGATTGCAGATTATTTGCTTGCATTTATAATGCGGTATTTTTTCCACAGGACTTGATTTAAATGTACTGAAGCGTTGTGGAGCCATCCTTCAAGCTGTTGCTTCTGGTAGAAAGTTGAACATAGAAAAATTCGAAAGATATTGCATCGACACGGCGCCAAAATTACTGGAGTTATATCCATGGTACTATCTACCTACGTCAGTACACAAAATACTAATTCACGGTGCACAGACTGCTGACCTCTTTTTGGTTCTGATAGGACAGCTCTCGGAAGAAGCACAGAAAGCATTGAACAAAATTATACGGGAAACACGTGAACATCAAAATATAGCTATTTTCAGCAGAATAACTAGAAATATCTTTACAACAAATGAAAATATCAAACCAATACATTCTACAAAAATGTAAAGTTTAGCAAAATGAACAAAATTTTAGAACATCTTGAAATGTTTCGACGATTACAGAAAAAGTTATGGACGAAAAATTAATTTTGAGGAGTGTTCCTCGTAAAGCTCTATTTCGTCATATCAGACGTACAAATAGAAGATTACAGTGTTCAGAAATTCTTTTTCTTATAGATTTTCCTACAACTTTGCTGAAAAAAGCAATCTGGTATTTTGAAAATTATAAAAAATAGTTTTTATATCTAACTAAACCGAAAACGCCAAAAGAAAGGCCTTGTTATATGGAATAAACTTGCTGAAGACACTGGGTACATAAAATCAATATTTCACAGTCAAATCTAAAACGATCACGATTTTTCGAGCATAGACCACTGCACAGTGGTCCAACGAAGCAAACAGTGGAACTTAATTCCATAGCGCCTTTCACCTTCATTTTAGCTTGAAAGTGTCTTCGGAAAAATTGTTTGCATTAATAACCCACATAATCGCAAATTTAGGTTCCATTTGTCCCAATTCACCCATATAAGTGTACGGCGAGCATATGTTACAGTAGAATTTCATATATCAAAAATACTAACTTTTTTGTGTTAAGAGATAGAGGAATGATTTATTCGGCAATGTTTTAGAACGTGAAAAAATATGGAACTTTTCTGAACTAATGAAAATCCTATCTTTTTTCAGTACAGAGTTACAAAGTATTTTCTGTGAAAGTTACTTAAGAGTTAATTTTTTGCACTTAACTTTTGTTAGTTACATTTTATAAGAAAACGTTATACTAGAGAAGCATTTGGACATACAAAACACACGTTTTTGTTGAAGGCCACACATCTCCAGGACTTTTCCTCACAAAGTTATAGCATGTTTAAGCTTATTTTTTCGATAACTTTAAGAACGTATAAAGTGAAAAGGGGCAAGCAGAATCATGATGTCAATACTTTTTCTCGAAGTTTAGCTCGAGTGCTCAAAACTGTTATAAGTTCCATCCATCCCAATCCACCTAATCTTTATTTTATACGTTGTTAAAGTTATCAAAAAAACATGTTGAAATGTGCTACAACTTTGTAGGGATAAGTTCTGGAGATGTGTGGCCTTCAACAAAAACGTGTGTTTTGTATGCCCAAATGCTTCTTTAAAACAACGTTTTCTTGTAAAATGTAACTTACAAAAGTTAAGTACAAAAAACTAACTTTTAAGTAACTTTTATAAAATATACTCTGTAACTCTGTACCCAATGAAGATAGGAATTTTATTTGTTCAGCAAAGTTTCATATTTTTCCATGCTCTAAAATTTTGCCAAATAAACTATTCCTCTATCTCTTAACACAAAAAAGTTAGTATTTTTGATATATGAAAACCTACTGTAACATATGCTATGGGTGAATTGGGACAAATGGAACCTAAAGGAGTTTATAGCACTTCAGCTTAGATTTAAGGAAAATTATTGTCATCATGATTCTACTTGTCCCTTTTGTAACCTATACGTTCTTGAAATTATCGAAAAAATAAGCTAAAATATGATATAACTTTATGAGGAAAAGTCCTGGAGATATATAATCTTTGATGAAAATGTGTGTTTTGTGTGCCCTAACAATTCCTCCGAACAACACTTTCGTGTAAAATGCAACTAACAAAATTAAGTAGAAAAAACTAGATTTTAAGTTAGTCCCATGTAATACACTTTGTAATTTTGTACCGAAAAAAGATAGGATTTTCATTTGTTCAATAAAGTTTCATATTTTTGAATTTCATACAACTTTGCTGAATAAACTATTTTTCTATCTCTTAACACAAAAAAGTTAAGTTTTTTATTTTTAGTATAGTAAACTTTTCATATTTTTTGACAATTTGCGATTATGCTGGTTATCCATACAAACAATTGTTCCGAAGACACTTTTGAGCTATAATGAATGTGAAAGGCGCTATGGAATTAAGTTCCACTTTTTGCCTTATTGGACCACTGTGCACTGTGCCATGGTATCGTAATCCTATCACCTATAGTTTGACAACACCGTTATGACGAACCCCTCGATGCTGAGCCCCATATAAAAATGGCCGCAATCGTACCTCACCGCTAGCCGTCTAACTGTAGATATTGCTAATCCTCTTATTTTGACGCTACATCTGGAACAGGCTTGTTAACGATAGATTATCGTCGATAATCGTCATCGCCGATACCGATAACATCTGCTATCGTTATCGACGATGACGATTGCGTCTTCAAACATTAACGTTATCGCCATAACGATATTTACCTGACGTTATCAGCTCACTAACGTCTATCAGAGCAAGTGCACTAGTGCTTATATTTTGGTTGCTAAAGCTGGCTTGATAATCAACAAAATAACCGCACCTAGCGTTGCTATTTACTTTTGGAAAATAACAACTCAAGGAAGGAAAAATTCTCGAGTAACAACGAATTCATAAGTTTGGCAATGCAATAGCAACGAACCCATCCGTTGCTATTGGACCAAATGCAGCTTTGTTTGTGTTGCTATCCAAGACAGCAGCCAAAGTGAAAACAAACTGCGAATTCGTTTTTCAGACGTTATTGATTCGATACCGTCCAGTAGCTATCGTCCTTGGAAATGACGATAATGTCTGAAGACGTTAGCGTCATCGTCGATAACGATAGCAGACAGTTATCGGCGTTTACTATAAGTTATCGATTAACAACCTTGGTCTGGAATACCACAGGGAAGTCACTTAGGACCGCACATCTTTCTACTCTATCTTATTGACGTGATTAAAGGAGCACGGTTATCTTACGCTGATGACCTCAAACTCTATCTTCAAGTTCACACAATTGAAGACTGTCACTTCCTCCAACGTCAGTTAGATATTTTTGGCGATTGGTGCCATCAGAACCGTATGGACGTTAATCCATCTCAATGCTTGATTATATCATTTCCGCGGAAAAAACAGACCTTACATTACAAATCCGCTTTGCTAGGAACTGAAATCGAGAGCGTAAACCAAGTTAAAGACTTAGGGGTAATTTTGGATTCCCAGCTCACATTCAAGCGATGTGATCGGTTACCGTCGACGAAGCTTCTAGAGTTCTGGGATTCATCTTTAGGATCGCTAAAGAATTTACGGACATTTGCTGTCTCAAATCGTTGTATTGGTACGTCACAACCCAAAAGCATGTGGTTTATGTTTTTTTTTTGGCTATCTTCTTCCTCATTTATATATACATCATCGGCTCAATATTAGAGTACTACTCGGTTGTCTGGACCCCTCATCACAACAATGCAATGGCGTGGAAAGAATAGAATCAGTTCAACGGCGCTTTTTGAGATTTACTCATCGTAAACTGCCAAGGACGGATCGCTTCCGTCTACCAAGCTATGAAAGTCGCTGTTTACCAATACGTTTGGAGCCTCTGTCTGTCCGTAGAGACACGGCCAGGGCATTGTTTACAACAGACCTTTTGCAAGGCCGCATAGACTGCCCCGTTTTACTTTTTAGGATGTTATATCAGATTTCAAACGGTAATATCTATTTTACCACATGATGGATCGCCATCATCTATAATGCATTAGATGGATGGAATGTGCAACAATTTTGTGATATGTTTTTTACTTCACTGCTCAGCGACGTCAACCGGGTACTTACCGTGACACCCTCTATTTTTGTATCAGTGAAAAAGTAGACAGAACGTCTTCATCCCACCAGGTCAAGTTGTTTGTATCTGTAGAAACCAGAAACCTTCCATGAATTGGAGTTGTTTGCAGAATTATGTTCAAAGCTTGGGATGCGGTGTCAAAGTATTAATTTTGATCTCAATCCATTATAAATATTGGGAGTGGTTATTTTTTTCCACAATTCTGGTTCTCTTACAGTAAAAATAAAAAAGGAGGAAACAAGCTTCCAGTGCTCAATTCACTTTATTTCGTGCTTCGTTTAACCTGTTGTGCTCGACGATGCAATCGGCGAAATTAAAAAAGTTCCACAATCTAGGGACTAACCGGGCGCATAAATCACAAAAGCATCAGTCACATACATTGCGATAATGAACCATAGCGAAGACCGAGTGCCACTAAACAATAAAATAAAATAAAAAATCTTCGCAATACACTTTATCGTCACTCGAGAGCAGAGTCGCAGGTCTTTGTCGGAATGTCAGGCTATCAATGGCAAAAGGCACTGGCAAATATTCACAATCGCTGGCTGCTGCTGCGCTGGTAGAAATAGTGCGATCATATTATTTTCAAAATGTCATGTGTCGCAACGGATTGAATAGGGTTGAAGGATAGAGGGGAAGGTGTAGCAGCGCTCTCATTAATTTCCCCAGCCAGGAACTAAAAGTCCCTCCCAGAACATGGCACGGAATTGGCATGAACTATAGCCGCAGCATTTGAACTCGAACAATAAAAGATGCGTGCAAATGATGAAGTGCGGTACGCTTTATTCAGCCCGAAAATAGCTCGGAGCTTGCCCGAGCAGAGAAAATCAAAATAGTGACGCTGTGTGCTGTTTTTTGGAGGTTCTGTCAAATGCATTCGTTTGCATTCGCAGTGGTAAACAAAACGATAACAATAGAAGCATCAAAAAGAAAAATCAAATATGTTGTTTTTGTTAAACGGAAGATTATATGCATCGTGCGTTATCAAGTTATTCAAATAAATGATGTCAAATCGAAATGTCATACACAATGTTGCAGCTGTGCATTAGTGGAAAGCAAATTTTCCACATTGCTTGGTTCACTATTTTTTGTTTCTACATTACACGCCAAGAATATGCCATTTGACAACGGCGCAGCTATGCACGAACCACGAAATTGATGGTTTCCTTCAGTGCACCAAAAACTGGATGGAAGGACAAAAAAACTAGCGAACAGAAAATAAGAACAACGAACATATAAAACAATTCACCACCAATTTTTCCTCGGTTAACTCGACGCCGGCCGGAGCCACTTGTGTTGTTCATAATGGAGTGTTCGAGGATGTGCTTGTATGTGTGTGTACGTGCGCGTGTCTGATGGGTGTATCGGCACACACTTCAGTAGGATCCCGGAGGTGAACTCTAGCATTTCCCTACCCTTCCCATACGCAGGGGGTGCCAAACAAAGAGCACATCCATCATTGCAAAATTAATAAAACACAAAAGAATGCAGCAGCCATTTAAAGTGGTGCATGGAAAAATAAAATCTAGCAATTGATTGCAACGTTTTCCAGATTGGTGCACTCTAGAGGGTAGCAATGAGCAGAACAACAAAAAAATCACCCGTCTAGGCAGCCGCTTCGATCTCATGGCGTTTGTCGTTGATGCATGTGCGAAAGTCTGCACGAGAGATGCGTAATCAGAGAGGCAAGCTTTTTATTAACAATCGACAATAAATCAGCGGGACGCAGAAAGGCGAAAGCCGCACGGTGTGAGTGAATTTTAACAATAAATTCGAACGCTATATTATTATGTGCCAAGTGAAACACTTAACGAACTAATTGGCATAGGATATACGGAAAAAATATACCATCAAATTGTGATTGGAATAAATTGAGAAAGCATTCATGTGATCTCAAGATGATTGGCAATCGGGATTTTGGATGCGAACTCCACCTGCAACATACATTGATGGAAAGAGTAATGTAAAAAAATATTGTGTTTAATTAACCCACTCTTTCGTTTATTTTCTCGATTTTTTATACCTAATCTGTTCGATTTCGAATTGCAACAATTCCACAATTGCGATTCTCCCATGTATGATTTTAAGAGTATAATTTTTTTTTGCATATTATATGCCCGAAATAATTAGGAGGGATTGGGTTCCTGAAAAAAATATCAAAAATTGGAAAAAATTTAAAAAATATCTAAACATGTAAAAAATAAAAAATGTTATTTTCTGTTTTCTTCCACCAACGATAGCTTTGCGCCAGTTGATGCTGTACTGTAGCATACAATCTACGATCACTCACATCAGCGGTGAGTACCGATTTGTTTATTTGCACTCCAACTGAGAGGGGAATTGGCCGCTAACAAGCATACTTCCATTGCGCTTGCCCAGAGCACAGGAACCGGTTGTGGAAAACCTCAGTAACGCTGGCCAGTTCGAGTGTTTGCATGAAGAATAGTGCGTCATTTGGAAACAGCTGTTTCACGAGACGATAGCGTAAAGTATAGAAGCAACATATGTACCTACATATGGCATCCTGTTTAGTTGGGTGTGCTAAAGTAATAACATAAGCTTTGGATTATCATTATTATCAAATTCTAGGTTTTAATATCCACTCCTTTCTGTAGCAGCTTGCAATAAAAGCTGTTTGACAAAAGCTATTTTAAACCTTTCGGATAGAATAGCGCGCAGTGAAGTGACTAATGCAGCCACTCCTTATTTTTATTTACACTGCTTCAACACCATTATCATTTAGTTTTGCACCAGATTTAACGCTCAGTAAAAGCATGTATAGTTCGGAAGAGACGACGTTAATTGGAACTTTTTCATATCATGTACTGCTGAAGTGTGCATGTAAAGCGCTTATTGTATTCCTGTACTTAATAGGATACAAGGAGGTATGCCATGTGCCGCTTTTGTTTTCAAGCAAGGGACGCGAACCCTTCCCCCCATAACTTTCAACTTGACGCGTCAATCGGGATGAATTAGATGCATTGTGAAAAGTAATGAAAATGGAACTTTAAGGTGCAGAGAAATAGAAGAACATGGCTATTGTTCGATAGAAATCTTTTCTTGTGGCCAAGGATTTAAAAAATTGCATCGCATCACAATCTAGTGGGGAATCATTTCTGAAGGTGTTGTCCATAAACTTTCGATCCCAGCGAATCATCGTTATGGAGAATTACACATTCCTACGCATGCAAGAGACAAACTGGAGCAAATAAATATATTTTGATGATTTAAATGATTGTACTCACGTGATCGCAAAGATTTTTTGTTTTTACTAACCTGATGTAGCCTGATGATTCCTGTTGCTTTGAAGTATCACATATTGGATCAAAATGCCTCAGTTTCTGTAAGCTTTGGCGAAACCCATTTGTTTCGATGAGTTATAAGGTAAATGTAATCTCACGCAGGCATTTCAATGGTACAATCTTACTGTTTCCTAGGGATATGTTTTCTGTTGCTGTTTGTTCGTGATACCTATCCGCGCTAGTAGTCCGGTGGTTACATCAAAAACGAATTGGCAACAGAGCATCACAGATGGAAACAAAAAATGTACTCCGTGTGTCGATTCGGCGTCAGTTGGAGGATGTCTTCGGGATTGCAAATGTTGAGAAGAAGCTATTTTACCTTTGTTATACTAAACAAAGGTTATAAAATCGGTCAAAAAACGCAAAATAGATCCAAGGCCCGGGGGGGCGAACCGTATATACTATTCGACTCAGCTCGACGAACTGAGCAATGTCTGTTCGTGTGTATGTGTGTGTATGTATGTTGTCTGTATGTATGTGCCGCAAAATACTAACGCACCTTTTTTATAGAACGCAATATCCGATTTTGATGATCTTATACGCAAACGAAAGCTACTGTGGTCCCCCAGAGTGCTACCGAATGGATTTTTGATTAGTGGCTTAGATTTCGATATATTGATCAAAGAGTATTTTTTACATAAGATATTCAACTTTTAAGGCAAAATGAATGGCATGGAGAGCCATGTGTTATACACCAATCGACTCAAATCGACGAACTGAACAATTTCTGTATGTATGTGTATGTGAGCTTGTATGTATGTATGTGTAAATATGTTGTTTATATGTATAGTATACCAGAATCGAAACAAAACCACTACCATCATGTCGCTCCGCGCATGCACAAAACGAGGGCACACGAAGAAGACATGCTCAGCAGTCTCTTCCACATCCGCGCACTCGGGACACATGGGGGACCCCGCATGCCCGAATCTGTGTAGATACTGCCTGAAGCAACCATGACCTGACAGAATCTGTGTCAAGTGGAAGTGAACTTCTCCATGGCGCCTCCCGACCCATCCGGATACGTCCGGAATCGATGCGTCCATCTACCCTTTACGGAACTGGACCATTCCTGCTGCCATCTGATCATCGAGAATGACCTTCTGGTGCCTCGTATACCCCTTGTGTCACGTTGATCGAAGCATTCTACGTCCTCCTTAATGGCTATGCTGATAGGCATCATGCCGGACAGGACGCAGATTGCGTCGTATGACACTGTACGGTACGCGCTCACAACCCTCAGGCACATGAGCCTGTAGGTACTTTCCAGTTTACGACGATGACTGTTGGTACCTAACGCTTTGGACCACGCTGGCCCACCATACCTAAGTATGGACGAAACCACGCTGGCAAGAAGTTTACGCTTGCTGCCATATACCGCTGAGCTATTCGACATCATTCGAGATAGTCCTGCAGCGGCCGTTGAAGCCCTCTTACAGGCATAGTCGACGTGACTCATAAATGTGAGCTTATCGTCAACCATAACCCCTAAGAGCTTCAAGGAACGCCTTGAGGTAATGGTGCAGTCACCGACTCTGACCACCGCCTGTTGCTCTAATTTGCAGTTGTTCACAACCGTAACCTCCGTTTTATGGTGCGCTAACTCCAGTTTCCTAGAGTGCATCCAGTCTTCGACCTTGCGTATGCAGTGCGCGGCCGTCAACTCGACCTCTTCGATCGACTCGCCGTAGACCTCTAGCGTGATGTCGTCTGCGAAACCGACGATCACAACCCCTACAGGGAACTTTAGTTTCAACACCCCGTCATACATGACATTCCACAACACCGGGCCCAGGATGGAGCCTTGCGGTACCCCTGCGGTGATTGGGACGCACTTCTGACCCTCCTCCGTGTTGTAAACTAGTACCCGATTCTGGAAATAATTTTCCAAAATCATGTACAACGACACCGGTACGTGGATGCTCCTAAGCGCAAGCGCTATGGAGTCCCAACTGGCGCTATTGAATGCATTCTTCACGTCAAGCGTGACGATTGCGCAATAGCGAATGCCCCAACTCTTACGCTGGAGTGCTACCTCTGCCGTCTTGGTGACAGAGAGAATAGCATCCAGCGTGGATCTACCTTTCCGGAAGCCGAACTGGTTACTTGCCAGACCGTTTACACCCTCTGTGTACTTCACCAGTCTGTTGAGGATAATCCTCTCAAGCACCTTGCCCGTAGTGTCCAGCAGACAGATAGGTCTGTATGCCGATGGGTCCCCTGGCGGTTTCCCAGCCTTCGGCAACAGCACCAATCTCTGTCGCTTCCACCTGTCCGGAAAGAGGCAGTCATCCAGGCACTTCTGCATGACTGCTCGAAATAGATCGGGGGCCACTTTCATGGCCGTCCTGATGGCCAAGTTCGGGATTCCATCCGGTCCCGGTGCCTTCCTCACCTTTAGGGAGTTGGCGATCACGATGAGTTCCTCATTCGTAACCCTTACCTCCTCCACAACCTCGGCACGGCTGCCGTCTCTCACGGATTGGATGCCCGGCAGGTTGGCCGACCATCCCTGGTCTGTGTCTGAGATACTGGAACGTCGGACGTGAGACTCAGCAACCGGAGGCCAAGGATTTGGCTCGTGTCGTGGAAAGAGTCCCTCGATGATACGCTCCAGCATCGCTGGTGATCGCTCTGCAGGCGCCAACACGCCTTTGGTCTTCGCCATTACGACTCTGTAGGCGTTGCCTCACGGATTCGTATTGGCACTCGCGCATAGCCTATCGAAGCAGGCCCTTTTGCTCGCCTTTATCGCACTTTTAAGCGCCGATCTTGCAGATCCGAATACTACACGGCGCTCTACCCTCTGTGCATCGGTACGTGCACGTTGCAACATCCGTCTTGCACGGAGGCACGCGCTACGGAGGTCCGCTATCGCGTCGGTCCACCAGTATACCGGTGACTTACCATTCCTAGGTCGGCGGGTCCAGGCATGGTGGCGTCGCACGCCCGCGATAAGGTGGCAACTAATTGGTCAGCACTCGGGCGGAGCCAACTGCCCCCCTCGCGCTCTCTTCTCATTGCTTCTGCAAATACCTCGGCATCGAAATGCGATGTCTTCCACCCGCGGACGGTCGGAGTATTGGCTCTTATGGACTACGCTATAGCAGACCGACTGGTGGTCACTAGTAGCCATCGTCTACCCTCCAGTTCACGATCAGTCCTCGGCTGGAGAACGTCACGTCGATGATCGACTCCGCACCATTTCTGCTGAATGTACACTTGGTTCCAACGTTGGCCAGATCTAGGTTGAGCTTTGCCAAAGCTTCCAACAAGATCTGACCCCTCCGGTTCGTGCGGCGGCTTTCCCACTCAACAGCCCAAGCGTTGAAGTCGCCCGCCTCTACTAAGGGTGCTAGTCCCGTCAGCTCCATAGATAACAAATCGACCATCTGGGTGAACCTTTCGATAGACCAACGCGGCGGAGCATAACAACTGCAGTAGAACACTTCGTCCACCTTGGCAACCGCGTATCCTTCATTTGAGGTTGACACAACCTCCTGAACCGGGAACTTGCTGGTCGTGCATATGGCCGCCGTACTGGACTTATCTGCAACCCAATTACCGTTTCCGGGAGGAATGCAGTAGGGGTCCGATTCGATTGCGATGTCCGACCGCGACTCAGACGCTGCTTGGTATAGCAGCTGCTGTGCCGCATAGCAATGGTTCAGGTTCAATTGAGTCACCCTCACGCCCGTGGTTTCGTGACCGCCTTACCGGCTGGGCACCGTGGGCCTCCCATATAGTGCTTGGCGTCCGTTTTCCAGTACATACCAAGCACTTGGGAGGCTCCCCGCAGTCTTTAGCTTTATGGCCAGCACCACCACAACGCCTACATAACTGGCTCCTATAGGGCCCCTTGCAGGTCCAGGACTTGTGTCCTCCCTCGAAACACCTGAAGCAAACGTCCGGCTGCTGGAGTATGCTCAGGGGACATACTGACCAACCTTAAGTTTGGCTGTCTTCAGGGCCAGAGTTGCATCGGCCGATGCAAGCCGGAAAGTGGCCACCTGGGTCCCCGCTGGACCCTTTCGGAGGCGAATTACCTCAGTGGCTACTTCCACTCCGCACTTCTCCTTGAGGGCCTGTGCAATATCGCACCTCTCGGTGATTTCATCCAGGTTTTTGAGCTGGAGAGTCACCTCTAAGGTGAGTGCCCGAATTTGCACATCTTTCCCGAGGACCTGCTTGGCTACCGTCTTGTAGGCAGCGCCCTTGTTTTTAGCATCCTTACGGAGCTCAAGGATCATCTCGCCGGTGCGAGAACGACGGATGGTCCGCACATCCGCTCCCAGATCCTTGAGCTGGGTTTCGCCTCTCATTTTCTTCAAGACTTCGGAGGACTTGGACCCCTCCGTCTTGAGTATGAGGGCGTCGCCCCTGCTTCGCGCCTTCTTTCCCGTTTTTGGACGATTTGTCGCCTTCTTGTCGTTGCGCTTGCTGTCTTTTTGGCGCTTCCTTCCTCCCACGGTAACCCAAGGGTTTCCCGTAGTAGTCCCGCATGTAGAGAGCCTGCTTCAGGTACTTCGTCGTGTTGGTGCGACTTTTCGCAAACTCGATTATGGCATCGAGCTGCTCCGACAGCGCTACTACCTTCGGTAGCGTGTCTCGCTGTCTTCCGACCGCCTTTATCAACAGTGGACCAGCCACTGCGATGTCTTGCGTCGATCCGGTAGGCGTACTGCCTTTGCCGTCTTCGCAGGCGTCCTTTACTGCATCCATCTCCGCCTTTCTCGGCGGAGACCTCTGGATGCCTCCTCGTGCAAACGGGTTTTTCAACCCATCTGCGCCCATTTGTTGATTATTTTGAGTTGAATCCATTTTTGTTTAGTGGGTCCCCCTTCCAGCCGCTATCCTTATCCATACTGGAGTGGTCGCCTATCTGGTCCCATTGTAGTCTATGCCGAAGCAGTGAGGCCATGGCTAGGGGCGGCTGCCATAGCGCCTTATGAGCAACTATGACACCCCCGACCGGCGCAAGTCAGGAAAGGACATCTGATCCCACTCCTACCCGGTTCCCACCGGGCAATGAATTTGGAACGTACTGGAAGGCCTGCCAGGCTTTACGGGACGGAGACCCCTGCACCGGTTGTTGTCTCGCCGTTTCAAGCCGTTGTCACACGACCTTACAAAGGGAGCTCGGCGCAGGTGCCAGCCCAGAATCGTAGTACGAAAACAAAATCCGACTCTTATCATATGACGTTGCGACCAGTTGCCGTAATTGGGAACTTACTGGCATCAATCCCAATGGGCGAATTAGTGCATTTGGGCACTATTCGCTCCGTCAGAGCTGCTTCCGGATAATGTGGCTTTTGCGAGAATTCGGCGGCCCAATGCCTGAGTCTCACCACAACCTAGGCTAGTTCTCGCTGATGGTCCGGGACTTGCAGTTGCTTGCAGTGAGCACTTCCGTGGCCTACGGTAATCGCCAAATACCGACCCGTGGTACAGCTCTGCCAAATATATATATATATATATATATATATATATATATATATATATATATATATATATATATATATATATATATATTTATTTGTACATATATATATATATATATATATATATATATATATATATATATATATATATATATATATATATATATATATATATATATGTGTTCGTTGAACCCAGATTTGCGATGAATGCGAATCTTCTACAGCTTTCGGGAGCCAAACATTGTATCAAAATATGATCTCACAATGTTCAAATGTTTGTAACACAATTAGCAATGCAGATATTTTAAAAAGTTTAACCAAAGATGTATAGACCTATTTACGTACGAACATGTTAGTGCCACCCGTTTGCAATGCTACATTTTGAACAGCTGGAAAACTTTTCAGTTGAACACTTATTCTATGTTTTAAATTCAGTTCTAAATATATTTTTCACTCGTGACCAGGAATCTACAGTTGATGGTGAACGTAATTGGCAAAATAAGGAAAAGGGTTGAGAAATTGTGAACATCGAGATGCGATGATTTACAGTTTGGATGAAACTGAAACAACTTTACATGGCTATACACGTTTACTAAAGTGCGCAGCTGAAAAAGCACTTAACTTTATGATATGATACACTTCTCATTATCGCAGCAAGTTTTATAAAGTCTTTATTTCGGATTTTAACATACAGCCTAGAACTTTGAAAAGAATAATGTTCTCGACTACACTCTGAAAATCCACAGTTAACAAATGTCGTGAAAAACGATCATTTTCAGATAATGCATTTGAGATAGAATTAAATTGACAACTTTCATTAATAATTTTTCTCCTGTATAATTCTGAACTATAATTTTTCGAGAACAGGTTTGTAGATTTTTTCTCAATTTGTAAAAAATATAAGATGCTGATTTATAATTCTAGATCCTGCGATTTCTAAAAATAAAGCAAAAGTGATATTCAAACCTGGATTATTGAATTATAATTATAATTATAATTATAATTATAATTATAATTATAATTATAATTATAATCATTTCCTCACGTTCAATTATTTCAAGAAAAAATTTGAGTTGCTTCTAGCTAGCTTTTAAAAATTGGTTTGTGATCGATAAAATAACACTCATATACTCCAGTTACAACATCCATAATATTTGTAAAACCCACGTCAAAGCTTTAATTCAATTATTGTATTTGGTTTACCCTCTGAAAACTATCTTTTAAATTCGTTTCATTCATTATTGGAGTTAGACTTACGTTGATATACGATTCGTGGTTTACTGGTCTAATAAGTATAAAGTAATAGGTAGTTAGTATAACAAAGGTTTCTGCACCACTAGGTGGATAAATTCAGGTTTTTATACAGACTTCGTGTCCGCACAACACAAACAGCATAACAGCCCGAATCGACTGGAGACATTTTCCCTCCCTTTTTTCATTTCCCTATAATGGATGTCGTGTGACGGCTGTTGAAAAAGGCTGTGGGAAGAAGAAGCGTAAGGACTGCTCGACAGCCTTCGTGCAAACAAAAGTAAACTCGGCAATAGAGCGGCTGTGCACTGAAGGATGTGTGGCATACAGAATGTTATATCCAATTATACATGCTATCGTCGACATTGGAATAGGGTGAACAGCAAAGAAAAAAAAAACATTTTTGTATGGGGAACTAGACGGAAACGTTATAGTCGCAATTAATTTAATCTGTCGGCTGTCTTTATTTTGCCAATACCATTACTGTCATAGACGGACGCTTTCGGATGTCATCAAAAACTGTCATCGCTTAGTACATTTTTTCCCCTGATCTAACGTTTATTTAGATTCATAATTTTGTAGCAGTGTCGCTCTTTTTTAAACAATCGAATAATTCTATTGAATGCAAGTGTGTTGGGATAAAACGGATATTTGAACTGTTCAATCTCCTTAATTAGTTTTCGGGAACAATCAGGAATAAGAACAACCAGCAGAGTTTCTATGGAGAACTTGCACGCAAGCGAAAAAGACTGAATGCAGCATAGAGAATCGAAGAAGACATTTGCAACAATTAATGTGGTTGAGTGAAAGTGTTCATTGCTTATGGCCAACAATTTCAAACAATTGTCCTTCCCCTAAGAAGTCAAATAAATCACAAATAGTTGAAGAGGTTGTTTATAAGACACTAAAGCAAGGTTAAAGTTGATTTATGACAGCCTTATGTCAATGTATTTCTTGCAATACACTCGGTTGAGGTTAATCAACTCTCTTTTTAATCAAATAATTGTTCACCTCGAAGCGAAGCGATATTCGATTGACTTGAAGTCTTTCAAAACTAATGTTAAAGCTTACTGGAACACAGTTGTAGGTAGAGTACCCCTTCACCGTCAAAACAAAACAGCGTAGAGGAAACTGTATGTTGCTCGATGAATTTCAAATTTTAATTGAAGGCTGAAACTCATTTTACTTACCCTACTTTAGTAGGGTGGCATGCCAAAAAAAATCGAGGATGGAGTAAAACAGCAGAATGAAAGATTTCAAATGCTTAAATATTTATTTCAACTGACCGGTCATCTCGATGGATAGAGAACAAATTACTCTATTTATGAGACCATTTTTTGAAACATTAGGTGGTTAATGTGCGTTGTATTTTCGGCTGAACAGTAGACCGACTTATTCTATTCCGGTTTGTAGTTTGCAGCTTATAAATATCAACTTGATTCACAAAAAGATTTGGTCTAGCTGATTGTTTGTGGAATTGTCTGTCTGTGACTTTCATATATCTTGTTTCTTCCTTGTAAAGACAACCTTTTAACCGTTACGGGGAATTTTGGTGTCCCACAGGCAGCCTACGGAAAAGTACTGCTTTTTTCCTACTGTCGCGTTAAACAAGTATTAACTGCTGGTGACAAAACTCTACATCCATCAAAGTTAGCTGTTACGAAACGGTGCAAAGCATATTGGCATAGGAGAAGCTGATAAACATACTGACACTGTTCAACGCCTCCTTATTCGATATTTAATTATAAGCGTTTCTGTACACCGATCGTTGTAAACCCTTTGCTACTGTTACGCTCTGAATTCTGTATGTCTTCTTCCATAATCAGTATGTAGCGGTAACAGCCGTTTTGCTATGATAACATCCTTCGATTTGTCGATAGACGACTGTCATGAGCGGCTGTTATGAACTGTCATGTGTTCAATTTATATCGATTGAATAGGTGAAAATTGTGGATTCTTGATCATAAAACAAGCTGACAAATCCTCTAAACCAAGGTATAAGGAAATTATCGTAATTATTGTTGTTTCATTTTCATTTTCTCGCCGTTTCAAATTGTAATTGGAAGCTACGGTGGCCACTTTACAAGGATATCTTGCCCAGAGATTGTCAAGAGTAGATAGCGGGAAGACTTGCATTGACTTGCAAAATATGAAATATACTAATGAGTTGAAATATTTATCAAACATCACTTACACTTCAGCTAACATAATATAGAAATCACCCAAAAAAGCTAGTACATTTCTTCATCGTAACCACAAAAAAAAAAACATGAAGTTGTTCCATAACATTTCAATGATTTATTTATTTTGTTTGTTGCAATTCACAGCATCCGATCGAGTTCACGGATTCTTGTGACAATATCAACGAATTAGTGCTTTTCAAATTTATAAGTTGTACAGAATTGCTCTCAACCCAAAAGCCTTAAAATCTTCCTAGACAAAAAAAATTAAAAATGACCGCCAAAAACTTTTACTAAGCTGTTACGCTAAATTTCTAAATTATGAGAATCTAGAAAATTAGGGTTGTAGGAATTGGAAACGAATCGTCCAAATAGGTTGCTGTTTTTCGTTCACGTTTTGGTTTATGCCGTTTCCAGGTTGCAGGTTGAAAATAATTTCGTTGGTGTGGAGAAAATTCGCTTCCCCCCGAAACCCCGGAGACTACCTTCCAGACTCGGAAACTTCAGGGGAAACCCGGAGAAATGGCGCACCTCGAATTCTTCTATATGCTCTTGCGAATAAACACACAGCCGCTTGCAATTGATTCATTTTACCCATCGCTAGCATAAGCTTTTACAACGCTTAATGATAACGACCGGCATGCTATGATGAAAAGAAAAATCATTGACAAATTCGCTGTATTACGATGCATGTATCTAAGTTCAAATGAAATACTACAAAAAGGCATGCTTTGCATCGCGCACAGGCAAGAAGCATAACAGCAGTATAATCACTGAAGTCCATGGCGAACGCAACGGCAACGCTGCAAGTCTCACAATTTTGTTTCCATGGACTGTTACGTTTTTGCTGGTGTTACTACTGTTGCTCAGGAAGAAGCCCTCCTGTCGTCTAACGGCTGTTGTAGTACTGTACATTTTCTAAGGCTGCCCACAGGTATGCATCATAGAGCCCAAACCGAACAAAAATAACCCCAAAATTCACAAAAACGGAAAAAATATATAATCTTACATATTTTTTCAGTTTAAGCTCTAGAGAAAAACCAAGACAAGATTGCGCAAAAGAGAGATGAAAGAGAATTACTATTAAAATTTACCGCTTCACATTGATTAACCCCAATCACGTGTACACGCAAAAGTTGAACTGTGTGTAACCACATCAATAATGTGTCTTTTCAGAGCATGTTTGTACTGTTTCGGAACTAGTATAACGAATGTGTGTTGTTCAAAATGCATTCTTCCACCGCGCATATCCACCGCGTGCGAGGCCTACCACGGAGCCGACGGCCTCTTCCTGGTTTTTTGCTGAAAATAGTTTTGGCGGCTCTATCGTCAAGCATTCCGGCAGCTACATGTCCAGCCCACTGACGCCTGCCCCGCTGTATTACCTTCACTATATCAGCATGTTTTTATACCTGGTACAACTCGTGATTCATGCGTCTGCGCCACACTCCATCTTCCAGTTTACCGCCAAGCATCGATCGCAGAGCTTTACGCTCCTTCAGCGTCCATGCTTCATGTCCGTAAAGGGCCACCGGGAGTATCAGCGTCCTATACAGCGCTAGTTTTGTGCGAGTTTGCAAACTACGGGACCTTAGCTTGTTACGTAGTCCGTAGAGGGCCCTGTTCGCAGCTGCAACTCGTTGTTTCACTTCACGGCTCATATCGTTGCCACATGTCACAAGTGTACCAATGTCTTTTAATACGAATTCGTTAACCACTTCAAATCGTTCCCCTTCTATCTCCACCTCAGGACCACCACCACGGGGACTCCCACGCTCTCTGCCAGCTACCATGTACTTCGTTTTGGCAGAGTTAATGACAAGCCTCAATCCCGCTGCTTCCCTCTTAAAAGGTACGAAGGCCTCCTCCACGGCCTTACGGTTGATACCGATGATATCGATGTCGTACGCAAAACCAAGAGCATGTGTGATTTCGTGATGATCGTACCGTTTCTTTCCACGTTTGCTCTTCGTACTGCACCCTCAAGAGCGATGTTGAACAGTAAGTTGGAGAGCGCATCCCCCTGCTTCAGTCCATCCAACGTTACGAATGCGGCTGATGTTTCGCCAGCTATCCGCACGCACGATTTTGATCCCTCCAGCGTCATACTACTCAGCTTAACTAGTTTCGTAGGGAAACCGTGTTCCAGCATGGTCTTCCCCCCCCCCCCTTACTTTTTACTGAGTCGTATGCCGCCCTGAAGTCCACAAACAGATGGTGAGTCGGTAAGTTGTACTCTCGGAACTTATCGAGGATCTGTTGCAGGGTGAAGATTTGATCCGTCGGATTGAATTCGTTGTTCGTGGTTGAAGAAAGGTTTCGGTATGTTTCCTTACCAGGGTCGCGATACATACATCCTGCTGATGGGGCTGCCATCTTAGGTGTAGCTGGCGAGATACAGCATTCCATAATTCAGCCGCCCGCTCCGGGTCAGACGCTGTTGTACGCCGCCCCTAAAGCCGCGTACGACCCCCTTCTCAGTCAGCATACGACCATAGTTTCCACCGGGTTATGGTTACCCGATCTCCGCTAAGGTTACTCGTATCCCGGTCGGCACCACGTGGAGGTTGGGATAGGAGTTGCTGGACAGAGGTCAATGGCCGCATTAGGGTCTCAAGTTACACGTGTCCAGCCATTTGCCAACCGATTTGTACTGGTATTGGTAATATTATGATTTTTACTGGTATTGGTAATATTTTTCAGAATGCTGCTATCGTTAAAGCAGTGCAAGCAGTAATCAATACTGATGATCTTGGTACTGACTAGGTTAATGCAAATATGAACTGATCAATTCACTATCAGAATAGACGTAAATTTTTGACGTGGTTTTAATTTCACTATAAAAATTCGCAAATTGTGTTCTTCGTGGTACATTTTCTTTATTACGAGTAGTGCAATGGTGTTTAATTGTTACATGCTTGAAGTGTTGTCATTAGAGTGTTTCAGGAATAAAAAAATGCCATCCCAGATCGATCTGGCTTAATAGTAGAAACGGGCATTCGTGGTAGCATCAGAGCCCCACGTTTGGTAGTATTTCTAGATCGGAGTCGAAATGCTCAAATATATTTCCTAATTCTTATTCCTTTTAGAGAGCGAGTAATGGCGCTATAACCGTAAGCTAAAAATGCTAGGACTAAAGTTAGTACTCAAGTTCCAACCGTAACAGTTGAAGCGAGTAGAGGCGCTATATCCTTGGTTTCTAAACCCGGACATGAGGAGGAAAAACCTATGTTCAATCCCAGGCGATTGGTCAACAAAGGAGTGTACTTTCTTAGCTTTGTCACTCCTAACGAATTATACTACTTCTTACATACGGATCGGTTGGTACGGATTGTCCCCGTTCTTAGATTATATTGCATTAAGGTAGATCTGCCTAATATAGACCACTTCCTTTAGTGACCACCTGAACTTCTTACACCAAATGACACATTATAAATATACTTATTTTGATTTGTGCTTTGACAATTTCAATAACGTTCTTCATTATAAATGTTGCAACAGACGTTTACTATAATATTCTTCATTAAAGCTGCAAAAAATGTCTTTTAATAACAGCTACCTGATTTGCCATGGTGCGTTAACGTTTTCATAGGAAATGGCTTTACCAAAAACTGTACTAACATCACACTTTTCGAGCGAAAATAATCAGATTTTCGATGAACGAGTAGGATAATAGTGTCTTTAAAAGATAAGCAATAAATTTTGCTAGAAAAACCCTTAAAGTATTGAAAAAAATAGTGGCCCAATTAAGGGTGGAAATAATACTGTTTTCCTTATTCCGGCATGCTTCATTGCGAACAAGAGCTATCATCGAAATAACGCCGCGAATCATAGTTACCATAGTTACCATAAATATGTTATGATGGTGTTATTGTACAAAATTGTTGCTAAACTGGGAAAAACGCCGGGAATCGGCAAAAAATATACTGAAGCAACTATTACTTAGTTTTTTAAAGCAATAAAAAGTGATATTTTGACTAGAGAATGTTCCACGATCCACCGTAACGTTCCGTGCAAGCAGCAAGTGGTCAGGAAAACCACGAAGAGGTAAACCAACTGCATTGACTGCCGCGGAAGAGGATTCAATTGTTCGCTGGATAACTTGGATGGCACATAAAGGATTCCCTATTACGAAAGAACGGCTGCAGTCTACAGTTGATCCAGATCCAGAACTCTCAGTGCGTAAACCAGAGTTAGTTTCATCAGCGGCAGCTACGGTTGAAGAGATGTAGGTATTATTTAGACCTGGCCCGAATTAGGAAATTGTTGTGGTCAAAATAAGGAAATGGTGGCTCATTAAAGGAAACTGAAACGATGATTTATTTCTTAAATTATAAGAAAATAGAGGTATTATCTTGTTGTTTTTCATGCAGAAAAGATGATAAACATGTTACTTCATGTTTATACATTTACACTTTTTCTTGCAAAATTTGCAGTTACGCTACTAAGTGGTCCATTAAAGGCAGTTATACCCTATATTGCGCTACACAGTAGGCCTGGCCGTTGACAAGAAAAATGTATGGAAACCATTTTTTTAAATGGTGTATAACATTTTCCAGGATCCTTTCAAGTACTGGCTGTGTTAGTGTAGACTAGACTAGACTAGACTAGACTAGATATGAACTGATCAATTCACCATCATGAATCCGGTCATTCAAGAACATCATCGAATCAGTAACAATTAAAAAGACACTGGATTTGTTTAAAACAATAATATGCAAAAAACAGCAATATGCGTTTTACTTCAAATGAGCCTGATATCGAAAAGCGATACCTTGCAGCATCAATACATTTTTCCGCGATGATATCGGAGCATCAGCACGTGCTTTCGATACCAGTATCGATTTAATCGTATCGATGCTTAGTGATATCACAACGTCCCTTCCTAAGGAGAAGACTGAAGCAAAAAGCAAGCGGGGTGGCGTATGTGATAAAATATGAGAAATCAAAAAAGAGAACGGACTGCCCTGCAAACTGTTTGTAGAAATACAGACGAAAGTTGTGGGTGGAGTAAATTAGTTTTTCGTCAATTATCGTATCGTATCGTGAAAATGAAATTTGGCATCAAAACCAAATTTTTCGATATCGACAATTTCGTGTACCTACCGGTGGTATTCTTCATTAGTCGTAATAGTGAAACTCTAGCCGCTTTGAGGCACGTGTTCCCGAAGTGCGATTAAGCTGAAATTTTGGATAAGTACCCTTTTCGAGAAGACGTAACTATTGAGCCCTACTTCTCAGCGAACGTCTAGTTTTTCCCATACTTTCCATTGGCACTAAGCCCAACATTTTTCAAAATCCCAGAAAGTCGATTTTTTCGAAAAAAAAAGGAAATTACATTAGATCTCGACGTGCCATGCACGCCCCGAAATCATTATTTGAAGTTGTAAAACAGCATAGATGGGACTGAATACTGGGTTAAAAAGGAAAATTGTTCCAAGAATAACTCTTTTTTATCAAGCAGCAACGTTTTGATGAGTGACAGGAAAATAGTAACTACTTTAATATAATAATTTTGAGGGACTAAAAAGTGCCGGTGGTGTATCACAATCAGACTTCCTGAAATCTCGCTCGCACAAAGAAGAGACAGTGTGTTTTGCGCTACAAGTCTCGTTTCTCATTCAGTCGCTTCGTGCTGTGTGCAGCGTGCGAGCGAGAAAACTTACCATTCGTACGAGCCACGTCTCGTCGCATGGGAATTTTTATTGCGACGTACACGAAGATATCTCGTCTCTCAACTTAACGAGTGCGGTGCATGGGCGTCGCGTACTTGAGACAACTTGCGTGCAAATTCTCGTGAGCTCGTCTCGCGAGCTTGCCTCGCATGTTGCTTTGCGCTAATGGTGCGAGAAGGAATTTGATTTTGCGCAGAAGGAAACAGGCAGGGGATTTTATGTTTTTTTCATTCACCGTGTTATAGCAGCATGCATCAAAACACCGTTAGAATTATCAATGATATAACCTAGTTCATTTATTTATCAATTCAAAATTCTATGATTAATTCATCCGACTTTTGTTAACATGAATTAAGAACGTTTTGTTACTATACTTATTATGCTAACGGTACGAAAATGCACCGGATGCAGAGTGTTACGTTGGTTAACAGAAGTGTTCCTTTCGTCGGTTTAGATGTCATTGACTATCTTATGATAGAACTCTGTTTTGTAGTTCTAAGGATAAAAAATGTGGTTTGAAATTACAACATAAGTTTTTCGGAAGTTAAAAATAGTAAAACCATTGAAATTGTTTATATTTTCTAGTACATGTTGATGTTGGATAGAATTTACGAATTGAGTACACTAAAGTCGCTTTTTATGTGGGGGATACATGCCGCGTAAAAAACCGCGTAAATTCCGGAATCCGCGTAAAAAAAACCGCGTAAATTCTGCAATCCGAGTGAAGAGGAACCGAAATCCGCAAGAAAAAAAAAATACCGCGTAAATTCCGGAATCCACGTAAAAAAACCGCGTAAAAGCGACCTTAGTGTATAGATATTGCAAATCAGGTTCTGAAGGTTCGTGATAATCTGATCGTAGTAATATAGTTTTGTGAATTCTTCCGATTAATACACCTTCAGAAGGGTCTGACGGCATATATCGTATGTAGGTACGGTAGGCAGCCTATACACCAGAGAAGCGAACCTATACATTAGAGAAATGACAAGACACTCACCGTTAAGACAACTGTCAACATCAAAACGGGCGAGCTGTATAAATTTGCATTGCCGTTATCCGTTTTGATGTTGACAGTTGCCTTAACGGTGAGTGTCTTGTCATTTCTCTAATGTATAGGTTCGCTACACCAGAGAGACGCAGAGACACCCACCGTTAAGGCAACTGTCAACATCAAAACGGATAACGGCAATGCAAAATTATACAGCTCGCCCGTTTTGATGTTGACAGTTTCCTCAACGGTGAGTGCTTCGTCATTTCTCTAATATACAGTTTCACTAAGGTACAGTACGGGCGTCTCGCTCAGTTCGTAAAGCGATAAGACAACGTGTGGTGCGCCGCAGTCTCTTACCGGAGAAAAAAAGAAAAGAAACCTCTCGTCGTTTCAGCGCTTGTACAGGAAGTCTGTGCACACGAGAAAGTCTCACGAGCTGTACCGCACGAGCTGTATCAAGTATGTACAGTACGGGCGTCTCGCTCAGTTCGTAGTGCGATGAAACATCGCCTTGCGCATCGCAATCCGAACCGAAAGAGAAGCGAAAGAGCAACCTGCAAATTGCATGTGACGTGTCTCGTCTCGTCGCACATGCATGGAAATTCTACGAGCGAGAGAAAGATTTCTCTCGTCGCTTGAAAAATAAGCGCGTGCACGGGAAGTCTATTCACAATAGTGATACCGTCATTACTGATTGTCATTTGCCAATGTAACAGGTAATAGATCTAAAATCGAGAGCTGTGGAAGGTGATCTCCACTGTTTTTTTTCTACTGGTCTGTCAGGTATGGAAGACTGCAATGGATTGAGCGGATGTTGCAGCAAAAGCCATACATACATACAATATTATATTTGAAATCACTGCCTGCTGCGCTGCGACTTGCCGCAGCTTTGCTTACTGCTGATTGATTCACTTACCAGCAAATCATCCTCTTACAACAGTGATCTGGTAGACGAGGAAGACTATTTTTCCTGTATGGTCTCATCATTGCGACCACAAACATTGATCTTTTGTGACAATGCCTGAGTGTTTGCTGTATTTTGCACCTTTAGCAAAGCAAAGCAAAGTAAAGCCTTGGTGCTACATTCCGATTCGGAACTCGACCTTCTGTTTATTATACACAGACTTTGCAGCCACCTGTTAAGTATACAAGACAATTGCGGGGTTAGCGCTACGATCCTACTGACACTAGCAGTCGAGTTTCAAACCTACGATGACTGGCTTGTTAGGCCAGCATTGTACCTCGAGACCTGCTTGGAGGACTCCGCACCTTTATTGAGAGTAAGTGACATGATTACTATAATTCGTGCTTGTGTGTATGCTTTTTCACCCTTCCTTTTCATACTAACTACTTCGAGCCACGCTATATCCGGCTAAAACTATCGCTAATTACAATTTCTTGGAGCAGTCTCAACTGAATGTCCCTCTGGCTAGTTTTATTGTAAGACGGACCCATTTTTGTCAAGAGGTATTTGTCGAGGATTGCTGAACTCAACGTTAAGAAAGGGTTGGTGAAGACTAAATTTGTGCATGCCAGCTTTTATACGTGACTACCGAGAGTTACTCTGGGGCCTTTTGACGCACTTTTGCGCACACTAGGGGCACCAAAATTCACAAGAATGGTTAAAAAGTTATAATCTTTCTGAAGAAACTATTTTGAGCTTTAGGGCAACCTTTTTTATTCCTTTTGTCGATCAGTGTTATCATTGATGACACTTTTTCAGCATGACCGTAAATTGAATCTTACGACATTAACACAACGATTCCATTCAAAAAAGACCTATCCAAAATGTTTGCTCCGTTCATACTGAAAATCATTGACAGTTGTGACATTTTCTGTCATATGGTTATCCAAAAAATCGTAAAAAATAATAATGTTAGAGTTGTTTAACCGATTTCAAATATTTTGGCATAAAATTGAAGGTAAAATCAAACTGTACTTTAAACGACGAGAAAAATGTGAAAACTATGATATGAACCGTTTTTGCTGTTTGAGATCTAGGAAAAATCTTATCGTTTGTATTTTTTTGATTTCCCAGGAAATTTTTCATACAACTTCAAGTATTCATGGTTTATTTTGGAGAGATTTTTGATTATTTGTTGTGTCCCTTAATCACCATGCGTCTCCATTGAAAAACGATGCTACCCACGGCGGAGGAGCTTGGAAATATCAGGAACGATATACCTGGGCAACTCGACGATAAGGATCAAAACCAAGTACAAACAGGTACAGATCTACATGACCACGATTCTTAGATAAAAGAAGCGCCAGCAAGAAGATCATGAACATGAGAAGCTCTAACAGACGCCCCGTGCCAGAGATACGCGGAAGATCTATTAAAAAGGTGAACCAGTCCCACCGAGGCAATGTACCGCAAGCCGACATGTGCAACGAACTGTGAAGCTTCTAATGAATGCCAGCGAGGTGATCGACAGGTTGAAGCGATGGACACCTAAATGACGATACAGTAATTAGTAGCGGAACAGGCATTGACCGAGGAGTACCAACAGCAGATGATGGAGTAGCAGTCTCCAGTATTCGTGAAGTTCGTTGTGAACCGCCTTGTGCTAGTGCTAGCTAGTGCCAAGCTGGCTTTATGGGAGCTCGCACCACAAGGTACCAGATCTTTTTTCAATCCGACAGCTCTTACAGAAATGTCGCGAATACAATGTGCTAACACATCACATCTTCATTGACTTTACGGCAGCCTACGATACAGTCGATCGAGAACGTCTATGAGAGATCATCTCTGACACATAGGGGAACTGCTCCATTATTTCTCTCATACAACATGAAAACACAATTGAAAACAGGAAAAAAACGCATATTTTCTTCTCAAACCAATCTGCTAATCCATGGAATGGATGCTTCTTAGTTCACTTTAGAATTCCCACAAAGTATAATCCTCAAAAGCTCACTTAAAAGCACTAAATTTGATATTATAGTCGAACATCTTCACTCGAAAACTCATTTAATTCAATCACCTACCTCAGGAAACAAAATCCGCGCATTGTTCTATACGGCTACAACGGGACTCGTTCAGCAGCCAACCCATTTTTTTTTATCACTAGCGGACCACTTTTTATTTTAATAACTAAATCACTCACTACACTAAGAATACTTTGATCTTTGAAATGTTCACCTCAAATTTCCTAAAACAGCAGAAATATATGAGACGAATTTCTAAATTTCAAATGTATGTATTTTCATCTGTTTTCACTGCGTTGAAGAAAATCAAGAGTTGCCAAATCAATTCCTGTTAATACGAAAAAATCATACTGAAAATATTGAATTATTCCGACATGATTGACATAAACCGACAGCACCGTAGTGGTTACCTAGGTTACCAATTTTGCAAGTTAACAACTACAGCGGATATCTAGGTAACCTACTACGACGGGCTACGGCTATGTTCATTCATGATAATTTGATTCATTCATGATTAACAGTGTGATGAACATGGGGGCGTCGTGAGATGAATAATTGAGCAGTGATTCAAGTTTTGAGATGGATAAGGAAGCGTTTTGAAAAATGGTTTGTTTTACAAATTTCAGGATAAATCTAGCTAAGTTTAATTAAATATACAACTGAACGATTTCATAAAAGTACGTAAGGGTATTTAGTTTATTTGTTCAATGATTTCGTGAAAGTTTGGTGTTTAATCCGTGCATTCTTATCGGTTATATCGGTAATATCGGTTTAATGAGATGAATAATGGAGCAGTTCCCCTATTTTTTGTAAAAAAGTGTGCAAGAAGTTTTAAAATAGATGGCTAGAGTGCGCTTATTTCTCAAAATGTTTGAGGGCCCTGTTTTCCAATGCAAAAAGAGCTCCATTTCATTAAGTTTTAGACATTACATTCCATTAAGGTTTAGAGGTGGCGTGAAGGAAAACGCGTCTGATCTATTTATTTGAGCGTCTATGTGAAACGCTCCAGCCGGGAATAGTAAAAATATTCAGAGGAAGAGATGAGCGGTGTGAATATCATGATCCAAACAAGCATTGACGGGTATTGTAATCAAGTACCTAGGGTTAAAAAAAAATGTTTTCATTTTGATGCGATTTTTTTCTATTGCTGAATAATGATTAAGGGTGCTTCATGGTTAACAAAATAATGCCAGATTTTTGTTGTTGATATGTACCACAGACAGGTCTATCAGAACGAGCGTTTTCTGAAGCCCCCGATGATAATACAGACAGACTGTACGCCAACTCGATTATGGGACAGGAAGGAACCTCCCAGAACTTGATAAAACTTGTGTATGCATCTTTCCATTCTTTGCTTCTCCAGCCTAACCTTCGAAAAAGTTTGATGTTTTTAAACCTGTTTGAATCAATATCTCTAAAAAAGGCACAAGCTAGAGATAATTTGTCAAGGTTTTATGCAAGTTGCTTGAATTTTCATTAATATTATTGAACAAATTAAATATGAAATCCTACACGGGAATTTTGAATACATGAATTGAGGTCACAACAGGCGGTTATTTAAAATCTCTTTAAACTCTGTTTTTCATAGACAATATAGTTGCCTAAGCTCTTCAGAACATTGCAAAATAAGCACCATTGAGGAAAAATATTTTTCTTACAAAAACTGTCAAGTCCAACAATGATAGGCGTATTAGCTTCTAAACGACCATGCGTCTTCACTACATTATTACATGAAATTCACTCTCTACAATCTACTTCACTAAGCCAAAGGAAAACCAGAAAATCGGCCAGAAAATCATCAAAGCACCAACAAATGTTCAGCATCAAACCTTTCCTAATATTGGAGAACCTATAGAGAACAAAACGTAATCTAGAGCATTCCTCAACGGTATGCTCGGTATTAGGATATAAAATAAAGAAAAAAGACCGCGAGTGGGATGGGAAGTTGCAGCCGAGTTATACACATTTTATTTGCGGTGGATCTCTCCCTAGCAGAATTCAAGAAGTAGAGTCGGAGGAATCTTGTTATCCTTATAATCATGTTATCTTTATTAGGTTAAAAGAACTAATCATTATAGACTAATTAACAGAACTAATTATTCCAGAAGAATTAGGAGAAGAAAAGTGGTTTGGAGAAAAAAATCGCTGTTAGAATTCGGATCTAATTTTCTCAGGCGCTTGTTTTGTTACTTTGACTGGATACCTAGCAGAGCAGTAAAAATACTTTCCTCCATTGACGTGTAATAGAAGATACACGAATCTCGGCCGGGTTAGGGACACCTAGTAGCGCTGATACGTTCACTAACGGGTCGTGTATTATTAGAGTTTTAGTTCAATTCACCTTTCTGAGTGTATTCTCCGTGAGACTCATACGCGAATGTGATGTTAAAATCAAAACGTAATATAAATTATCTTCATATTAATTTTTGCCCCAGTTTTTTATTAGATCGAAATAAAATAGAATATCAGGAAGCAATATCGATCTAGTTGGTTGATATTATTTTATTTTAACGGCGCTTAACAGAGGATCAAACTGAACGCACATTGTGGCTGTGGCATTGTGGCATTGTGGCACATTGCCGAAGCGAGACAAGACTTACGATTTGATTATATTTAATTAATTTTGTTCAGCTGAATTGTTAACGTAAGGTTAAACGTACATAAACTTTCTACCATATTTAAAAGCAAAATTATCGCTCAGAAAATTATTTACCTTAGCTGAATCCGAACAAAACGTTCATTTGCTTGCACCCTCCCCCACCGACACTATCCGGCTCTTTTGTTAGACCACGATACACCATTGTGAGCATGTGAGCGTTCACAGTGCGTACTCAAACGCCATCACACCCTGCACTGCTGGGCGAGGCAATCTCTTGGCCTGTCACGAGTCAACAATACACAGTGCCATGCTCGATTGGTCTTCAATTGACCGGAAGTTATGCTTCCGGGTGTGATGTGTTAAGTCCTGGTAGTACCCACTGTAGTGAATGGGTAGAGTCGGACCGGGACGACAAGTTGGCTACACACACGGCAGCGCCATCCAATGCATTGCGCGCGGCATCAACTGCACGCTTTCGCACGTCCGCTTCCGGAATGTTGTTCCCGGGGTTGAGCCGTATATGCAGACACACATCGGCACGAGCGTCCTTGCCTCGAACAGCAACAATGAAGCCGCCCTGGGGTCACTGCTTACAGAAGGATGCCGTTACCCTCATGCTCTGTTTGCAGATTCGTAAAAGGTTTAAGGCGCGAAAAATCGAATTTCACGATATAGCGGGCACATCGGACCTAATGATGGTACTGCTGGCTGACGACGGACAGACGCCTCTCGTTTTTATCGGCCAACCCACTCTAAAACATATTAGCCCGTACGGGGAATCAATTTCCAAACAAAACAATTTGATTGGCTAATAAATTAAGCTTTTACTTGTCAACATTACCCCCGAATGTTGCAACGGGGTCATCAATTGGGGGCACTCTGTTTGCGAACGAAATGGCGATGATGGGGCACAGATCGTTGGGGAGGAGCGCGGGGCAGTGCTGTTGAACATTGATGCCTTGTCATCATGACGACAAGCGTCAGTCATAACGAGGCGTGCACTCGTAAAAGTGAATGCTAATGGAAATCAATATGAAACGATGGCGCTGGAATCTGCCAGTCGTTTCACAGTGTTTCGGGCGGTACGGGAGGCAGATCTATTGGTGCCAATTATTTTGGCAGTATGGTGTTTTTTCGATTTTGTCTAATATTAGAACATTCGAATTAATGAATAATTGACATTAGCATTCGAAAAACAAACATGGGTTCGCATTCTCTTGATATGAACTGTGTTTATTTCATTTGATTTTATAGATGTTTTGGGGAAAATACTATACTTTTTTGATGAAGCTATTCGCTATGAAAGTGAAAATTCGCACGAATTATTTTGGTTAAGAAATAGAGAATAATACTATTCAAATGCCTTATATGTTCGTATAATACTTGCAGTTCCTTTTTGAAGATAATCGATGAAAACTATCCCGCGTACATCCTAGAAAACTGATGTCATACCTATAGCACATGTATATAAAATAAAGCTGATAAAATAAATAGCGTTTATATTGGTGTACGCGGTACTAGTAAAGACAGAATTACGTGTTCCGAAATCCATAGCATGCGAAAGAAAAGTAATACGATTTGAGGCCATTTCTGAGCAAATTTTGTCTATGGCGTATTTGTAAAGCGGTAGGCTGATGTAAGGAAAAATACTCTGTACTTTTGAGTTATTAACATCACTGTTGCTGAAGCAACAATCAAAACCAAATGGAGCTAAAGGAATTTCAGTAAGAAACTAAAATGAGAGTAAAGCAACTAAGAAAAGGCAAAGAACTTACAAAAAAATTTAAAAAAGTTGACCAATTTTTCTACTTTGAAAAACAAATTTCGGCAACAGGACACGTTTGTTCGTTGGTGTTCGCTGCAACGTTTTGACATAAACTTTGACAGTGAAGCAACAGATCACTCAATGAGGTTTTTTCTATTGTTGCAAAGAAAAGTTCTCACGTCGCCGGACTTAACCAGCAAGTTTTTATGCAGAGGATACAACTAAGGACGTTGTTTTTTTTTGTTTTTCGATTTTGCATTAACAATTCGATGATGTATGTAATGTTTCTGTCTTGTAACCGGGAGTACAAAATAAAAAAAATTATGTGTTATTATACTACCTATTTTGCCTATCTTCCTTAGTTTTGGCAAGGAATTTTCGATATAAATGCCGCAACGATGAAGTCAAATCTTTCTGGCATAGGCATTCTTCGGAACTGGGTAAAAATGAATATCCGGTGGATGTTTGTTTACCCGTTTGCAGCATGCTACAGCACCGGCTATTATTCGACTTTAAAAACTTTTCTATCAGCGAAGTTTGTTGAGTTAACGTAAACATAAGCAATTTCGACAACGTACACATAAACAAAAACATTCATTGTTAACATTGCGTTGGTGTTCCTTCGAATAATACTAATATTAATTTAAAAAATCAACTGATTCCTGAGATATAGAAGTTGGCTATTTTTGGCTGTTTTTAGGACACCGGAAGACTCCGCTAGAAATTTCAAATGGCATCTAGAGTGAAGCTCCGCTTTCTGGGCATCATCTCGATTCCGAAGAAACATAACGTTTGCATTGAAAAAATGGACAATCATTGTCGGTTTTTCACGGGTTTACCTTTACACGTACTAAGAAACTACCCATGCAGCATCAATCATAGTAACCCATGAGTCGGCTGAAAAGTTGAAGAGGTTTTTTATAAGACACGATCGCAGAGTTAACGTAGAATATGACAGCTTGTCATAAGTCAATGTATTTTTTGCAATAGGTTTGGGAATACACTAAGGTCGCTTTTTACGCGGTTTCTTTTTACGCGGCTTTTTACGCGGATTCCGGAATTTACGCGGTTTTTTTACGCGGATTCCGGAATTCACGCGGTTTTTTTTACGCGTTTTCCGGGATATACGCGGTTTTTTTACGCGGATTACGGAATTTACGCGGTGTTTTTTTTACGCGGCACGTATCCCCCGCGTAAAAAGCGACTTTAGTGTACACTCAATGGAGCTAATCAATTTAATGGTCTCTCTGCTCCAGATGACGCTTGCCTCTACAGTCGGCACCGGTAACGACAATGAACAACAGCAAAAGCTATGTGCAGTTTCACTGATATTGAATTGTTTTGAGGCTGTCTTTTGTATCAAGTTGCACTGAGTTCAATTTAGGCAGTGGCTACGAAGAGGTTTACGGTACCGTAGATAATTTTTCAACTGATTGATGCAAATAATAAAATTTGAGCGAAAAATTATGTGATTCAGGCTCACTGTCACGAACATTCTTCAAATAAATGTTAAGATACACTAAACTTTTAGGCTTAGCTGGAGTCCAAAGAGGCTAATGATGTCTGTCAATGTCATTTATTGGCAACTGAATATGATTTTTCAATATGGAAATTTTTTTTAATTAGTTCTGAATGATTTTCTGTGATATTTAAAATCAACAAGAGGTGATTTATTTGCAACTATATACACTCAAAATATTTTTCACATTATTGTTACATGAAATTTCCTGTACTTCTTCATTTTATGTCATTTTGCATGATTTATGTGACAAACATAACATCTACGGGAAAATCACATGCATACTATGTTTTATCACGTAGCATCTACGTCAACTTTGCAACATCAAATAGAAGGAAGTACCGCGTGCACTCTACGTGCGAAAATACACAGAAATCAATATGGCGAAGCTGTTGTGTAATTCAGTCTCTGAACACAAAAAGGAATTTCTCGATGACTTGCCAATAGGTGAGCTTAGAATAACCATAAGAATCCGACATCGAGTTTTGAGCTTACAGATTTCACACAGATTCAGTTAAAATAACGAGGAATTACCTGAATATAAACAGTTGCAGCTAACAGTAATTATCGCCGGCAAATGTCGCAATATCATTTTGTCATTTTGCATGTCGTTTAATTCATTTATGAATTGGCGATTTTGCTTCCCCGTGCGACTTATCACGCAACATGTTTGGATAATTTCTGAAAACTATTTGCAGTCCATCAAGAATTTGGGAAACCACAATTGAAAATTAAATGTTGCATAAAAGCTAGTAGCTATCAGACAATCAAATGCTGTTCCCTTTACCGGTAGTTGAATTCTACGTGAAACTCACATAAATCATCTTACTAGTTCATGATTAACTCAAAAGACAATCACGTAAAATCTACGTGAAAATGACAGTGGAAAATATTCACATAACTTTTCCGGTAATTACAACGTGAAATATATTTTGAGTGTATGATAATTTTAATCGCTATACTGCTAGCCACACACGCTATATAGCTAGCCAAGCATGCTGAAGATATGCACACACGCTATATAGCTAGCCAAACACGCTATAGACCCGCTATAGCTAGCCACACACGCTATAGCAGCACACGTAATAGAGCTAACCACACACATTATATAGCAAGCCACGCACGTTATATAGCGACCCACGCACGCTATATAGCAAGCCACACACGCTATATACATGCACAGACATGCTATAGACATGCACACGTAAGCCACGCACGCTATATAGCAAGTCACACACACTAGAGACAAGCACAGACACGCTATAGGCATGCACAAACAGGTTATAGACATGCACGCGCTATATAGCTAGCCACGCACGCTATATAGCAAGCCACGCACGCTATAGACATGCACAGACACGCTATAACCATGCACACGAAAGCCACGCACGCTATAAACATGCGCGCTATATAGCTAGCCACGCATGCTAGCGCTATGGATATTCACACACGTTATATATGTGCACACACCCTATATATACATATACGCTGGATGATGATGGCTTCTCAAACCACCTGGCGGTGTGAATCTCATTCAGTTTCTAGCTGTATTCACCCAACAATATCTGAATTGGATTTCCGCTGGTGGGGTCCAACTCAGATCGTAGGGGAGCCGAACTGAAAAAGGTAGGAACTGCAGCTAACCACTACCGCCGCCGCTGTTGCCCGCTGCTGCTCCACGCCGCCTTTTCCCACTGCCATCGCTGCTATTGTCCGCCGCTGCTGCCCGCTAGGGTTGCTGATATTTTATCGATATTTGATATCACCGATATTTTTCCGTCGCAATATCGATACGTTTGACCGATACTGTTGCGCTTAATATTATCAATATTCCGATATTGCGACTCGATATTGCTGTCTGATATTCTCGGTTGCCATCAGGGAAGTGCTGCCCTCGAAATTTTGTCTACCAATCCAATAAATTTAATAATAATACCAATAAAATCATCATTTTCATTGACAGCATGTATAGAGCGAATTTCTGGAACGCGTGAAACTTCTCGGGGCAATAACCACCACATTAAACCGATCAAATGCGGTGCCTTGGTGTTGCATTGGGATAACAGAATCAATGAACTTCAGTAGAAGAATCGTTATTACATAAGCGGTAACAGAAATGTTCAGGTAGGATGCTTCAATAACTGGCTGGTGATTAGTCAATGGATCAGTGACGATTAGGAGACGCGGCTCACGAAACGTCGGTTCAGTCTGATTGGAAAATGCACCTGGCGTAAAGTGATCTACAATTGGCCGCTATCCTAACGGACGAGATGGAATAGCAAACGCTTCACCGGAATATACAATACTAAGGCTTGAAACATGCTGAACGCCAACGCTATCGATCGGACGAGATTCTTGCCGTAGATCAACGAACAGCTCTACTCAAGGCTGTTCATTAATCCACGGCAAGAATCTCGCCCGATCGCTCACGTTGGCGTTCAGCATGTTTCAGGCCTAACTGAAAGCTAAGCAAAAGAAATTATAGGCAAATATCGATTAAATATCGATACCGGCTAACAATATCGACCTGCTGATAAAAATCGATGTTGTTTTGAATATCGATAAAGCAAATATCGATATTCTAACGAGTGCATTCCCGGCTAACTAGGTTCTCCATTCTTTCGTCCTTTTATGTTGCCGTAAGACGTATTATACGTCAAAAAATCAGCCGAACTCTAGCCATGATGGCGAAAACAGTGAAGCTACTCCGTTCAAGAGTGTGCGCTTTCAAAGATTTGCACCCCGCCACGTCGAAAACGGACATCGTGCGGCACTTTGTGAACCGTTGATACGTCCGTTCCAGCATCTACAACATCTTGGCACTATTGGACAATCAAAGCATCAAAAAAAGTCCGATTCCGGACGGCCGACGACCATGAGCTTGTCGCTCCAAAGGGTGCTAAAGATGAAGGCCGAAGAAAAAGTGGCTACACCGCTGCGTGGGCTTTCCCGGGTGGTCGGTGCAACCGACCAAACAGTGAAAAAGTACCTGGAGAACATGGACATACATGTCAGGAAGTGGCAGTTCTGTTCGCTGGTCTCGGAGTTGCAGGCAATGACGCAGCGGCAGCGGCTGAATAAGCTTGTCAAGTCGTTTTCTAAAATAACGACGTGGCGGTGGTGATGAACGGCGAGACCTATCTCATCCTGGATGGCGACGATTGGCAGGGCGCTTCGTATTTCACTTCCCCCACGAAGAAAGTATGCTCCTAGGTGAAGTTTATTTCCCAAACGAACTTCCCCAAGAAAGTACTGTTGTGGTTGACAATCAGCAAGAAGGGGATGTCAAAGCTTCTTTTGCTCCAGACTGGCCGTGAACGGGGAAATTAATAGTACGAAGTGCCATCCGGAAGTTGGGTGTTTCTGCCAGAAATACTATAATGACACAGTGTTTTAGCTGGATCTGGAGTCTGCCCACTACAGGGCGAATGTACCGGTTAACTATCGGAAGGCCGCTCGCAAGAGCGTAGAATTTTTTTTTGCAAGTAAGCTAATATACCTTCCATGGAAAATTTATCAAAACTCAATTGTTTGTCTCAGTTTTTGTTATCTCCATCCGAGAAATAGTCATTCTGAACACAACAATATCGCACGCTTAGCCTTGGGGCTAATAGCGGTCTCGATCAACTAGTTTAGTTGAGAGAATTCGTTATCGATATTGTTTTTTTGGCACATTTTGCATGTGTAGGATAAGTACAACGTTACACCGTGCCCCAGTGCTGAGTCGAGAAAATTTACAGCTCGAAAAGATCCTCGACTCGATCGGGAATTGAACCCGATATCACAACCGTGTGGGAGAGCTAGCCGACCGACATCGCTAATCACAGAGCCACGGGGATCACAAAAGTCATTCTGAAAGCAAACGTTATATTAATTGATATTTGGCCATTTTAGACAGCTTTCGAAAAAACGGAAATCGCAATTAAAAGTTTAAAATGGCGGCTAGATTTGATTTCCGGTCTCTAGATATTACCTCGGTTACCAAAATATCGTTGTATTTAGTCATTTTTGGCTGTTTCCCGGAAACCGGAGCACAGTGCGGAAAAGGCAATTTGACGAACTTAATTTATTTGTGCTTAACCGGTTGATGTAAGCCAAAGACAATGTTCAAAAGAATTGTTCACAAAAATATAACGGAGATGTTGATAAGAAAATTGGCCTGGCCTACTATCATAGAAATAAAAAATCTAACTTCTGATACAGCCAAGATACATGAAAAGTGTCTTTAGCAAAGTTGTAGAACTTTTTAAAATGTGAAACTTTGTAGGAGATAGTAAATTTCTAACAAAAACAATATCGCACGCTAGCCTGCGGTCTCGATCAACTAGATTAGTTGAGAGAATTCGTTATCGATATTGTTTTCGGCACATTTTGCATGTTGTAGGATAAGTACAACGATACACCGTGCCCCAGTGCTGAGTCGAGAAAATTTCCAGCTCGACAAGTTCCTCGACCTTATCGGGAATCGAACCCGATATCACAACCGTGTGGGAGAGCTAGCCGACCGACATCGCTAACCACAGAACCACGGGGACCACTAATAAATTTCTATGACATCTATTATTATTGAGATACATTTTCGCTGTCAAATTTAGTTTTTCTAGCATAACTTTTTTAATACTTTTTTTCATGAACATAATGTTCTTGAAGAATATGACTAACATAAGAATACAGGTTTCTTTCGAAGACAGCAACAGTAGCAACAATCGCTCTATACTAAGTTAGAGCGTTTTTTCAATTAATTATTTCGCAGACTTAAATGCATATAGGAGAGAAAGAGGCAAACCGGAGCACATTATCGAATACTTTTTTAGAATCTATAAGCTATAAGCTAGTTAAACTTTGATACCTGACAATCCATAAATGAATGAGTAGAGTGATGTTTGATGTATGTTCATTTCTGGGATTTTCTATACAAAAACTCACCAACTACCTGATTAATGAACGATGATTTGTGAATTTATGAAACAGATAACTCGCAATACTTTCAAAATTTGTGAAGATACTGTTTGGAGGAGGTAATATTCAAACAGGGAGATGTGAGTAGCTGTACACGGTAAGAGTGGAAAACCCATTAATGGATAATTTTGTACACATTTTTTACTGTCATATGCGGCTGTCAAAAAATGAGTTGATTCAAAAATGTGAGATGGGTAAAATTGTACGCATTAGAACGACATATTATTAGAAAAAAGGATCATTGATTTACCCATTAAAGCGTGGTACGCAGTTGAAAAGAAAAGAGGTTCACGAAATTTTGCTCTTTTTACCAAACGGAATTTTGACAGCTGAGAATGCTTCACAGTAACGATACCGGACGTCAGTGAGCGCATGATTTTTGCTTTTTTTATCGTGAAGCACTTGAATCAAACACTTTTATCAAACACGATCTGATGTGAGACGACCAACTAACTACCTGACTCTTTCAGTACCATTATTCCGCGTGACAAGTGACATTTCACTTCACAGCAGTGTTCACACCAAGTGAATTTCGGTTTATGATTTCTTTTTAGCTGCGTACTGTCCATGAGAAAAAAATTTGATTGCCTGATACAGTGCCTGAATTTTACATGGGATTGAGATAGGAAAATGCATTTCTTTTTGAACTGCTTAATGCGCTTAATGGCTGAAAAAATACTTGAAGTGTCTTTTATTAGTTTTTTCTTAGATTGTGCTGTCAATTTGTTAGCACGCGTAACTTTTACGATCTGTTTTGTTCACTATTGGTCAATAACTGCCATAAGAGAATTTAAAAAAAAAACTCGAAGCTGCGTTGTTTGAAAAGTTGCAAGGTAAACAGTATGTAATATTTAGTATTGAATTTTACAATGTGAGAGTTTCTTATATTAGATCTAGAAAGCCCACTATCTGGCTGCAATGCCATTGTTGCAGAGAATTGCGATTCTAACAATTGATGATAGTAGATAAAAAGCTCCTGTATTCGTAAATAAGAGTCAAACCGCAAAAGAAGCATCAAGAATTTTCAAAAGATGCTAAGTTTATATTAGATTTCAATTACAGCCTCTGCCGAAAGGCGAAGCTCTAGGTCAAAAAAATCTGTGCCTAGGTGACCCTAGGTGTGCCTAAAGTCATTGATCATAGATTGGAATGACGATTTGCTTTCACTATGAATCTTTTAAATTACGAAACTCTGAACTCTTCCATTCACAGAGAGACAAAAAATGCAACGTAAATCGTACAGCACGACAGCTGTCAGTGTTAGCACAACACAAAGCCGGTGTAAACTAATGCCTTGTTCAGACTACGTCGCACCTGATATCGCTAGATGATATCGGATATCACTTCGGGTGTTCACAGTTTAATATTTGCTTTGGTTATTGAAAAGAGAAGAAAACAAAAACAGGTCAAAGCAAAAACAAGACAACACAACAAGAGCAATGCAATTAGGATAGAGATGTCAGCTAGTTGGGTCGCACTAACGCGAACTCTCATATGCAATTCTCAAAATGGGCGGGATGACAAAATCAAAAATATTTCCTTCCTTTTTTGTAGTGTTGCGTCTAATGTGCCGTGTTGCCAACTGCTGCAAATCTGGTTTTTATTGGATTTCGAACATTATATCCGCGACATCATGTAGCCGATGTGATATCCGATGACAGCTCGATTGTACGGGATATCAGGCGATATGGATGGTGATATGGACTCGATAGCACAAATCGCCTGATATCAGGGCATATGTGGTGTAGTGCAGCTAGCTGGCATCACGCCATGTTTCGAGGACTAACATCTCAGCGTGTGTGTATACGAGATGGCATATCACCGCAACTTTTCATACGCATAACATAGCATCTGTCAATGGGGCCCGCAAATTGCGGATCCGCAGTGATGTTAGCTCCTAACGGAGCAAAGCAAATAAGATAGAGATGTCAGCTAGCTGGTGTAGTGTGAACGGGGTATAAAGGTCGTACACGACTGTATGGCTTGATGCTGCCTGTGTGGTTTCAGTTTGCGCACCACGAGGGTTCTTCAGTATACGGCAGCGAAGGTTGTACACATCCGTATGGGTCGGCAGAGAGCACACACTTGAAAAAAATAATGACAACTGTCACATTTTTTCGTAAATCTTGGTTCAACAAACTGAAATTTCGGCTCAAAATATCTGAAATCTGAGAAATTTAGTTAGGTTGAACCGAGATTTACGTAAAAAATGTGACAGATGCCATTAATCTTTTCAACCGAGAACACAATAGTGCCGTTCTCGGCAATAAATTACCGAGACCGACAAAAAAAATTATGCTTTTGCTGGACAATGACTATACACTTGAAACCTTTCCGTCTATCTTTTTGATGTCTTCCTAAGAGAAATTAGTATGACGTATGGAAAAAGTACAGAAACCTTGGACCGCTGTGATCCATTTTTCCAATCAAAATAATAGAAATTTACTGTTTTTGTGTTAATTCACGTTTAAAGGTTATATACATATGTGCCAGATATTATACACATAAAAATTTAAATTTGGGTCTACAAGTTACTGAACTAGTTTTGAGTTTGTTACACAAAACGAGGATTAAAATTATTCAACACACACCCAAAGCACGAACCAAGGTCAAACAGTTGCCATCTGCTGCGTTGAGTATGCGATATGTGTGTGTTGTGTTTTTCGCGTTCCGCCATAGGGAAAGCAAACAAGAAACGCCCGGAAGATGGTTTCCCTTCCTTCTCCACTCCCCAGTCGTCACCAGTCATCGGCGTGGAAAATGCAACATCTCATGCTGCAAGCAGTCTCTAGCGAACGAAATTGCTCCAATTGCTTGTTCAATTCTCTAACAGTAAGCACATTTGTTTTTACTTCCACTCATTTGGACTTCACCCTTTCCAGTTTACATTTCTCGCAATAACACGGTATAAATATGAAAACGCGGGTGGAAAACTTAGAACAAACACGACTTTCAGCTCTGGCGGGAATTTAAATTCGACCCACACGCTGCTGGTTGCTAGTGTTTACACGAATTCGGGAACGCAGCCACATTGTTAGCAGCCCGAGTCTCCGAATCTCGTAAGGATCTGTACCGGTAAAGTGCACAGGGTGTACGGAATGGGAAAACGGCACCCGGCACGCACGTGGTACGGAGAAAAGAAGTTTAATACGCGCTTAATGTGCCCTTCGAGACAGGACTTTCTTGTTTCACTCGTACGATGATGACGATAATAACCCGGGCGGAGGGTTTCCTTTTGCGCGACATTCACCGAAATGTTACCGTGTAAGCTTCGTCTCCGGGGGCAGGCTCTAGGTACGGAGGCCTTCTACGGACGCGATGTACCGTGTTGGAGGTGAGACAACGGCAGAACGGTGCGGTACTCAGCGTGTGATTTGCGGAACCAGTGCTAAATGATTGATTTTGATTAGAGAAGTATAGTGCCAGTGAACTTTAGAGGCTTCCGTGAGCCAATTACCATAGGGACAAATTTGAAACCGCCGCGTGCCAATTATTGCGCGCGGGGAATTTTCACGCTTTTGTTTACGGTTGCTACGAGCTGCGGAGTTTGGGGGTCACTGGGAGGAAAATAGGCCAACGATGTTTGGCTGAAAAGTTGAATTGAAAGTGGCAATCAAAGTTTTCAAATTTCGAGATTCATGGGCTGGTCCCCGGTAGAGTCGATAAGTGTCAAGGTTTAGGGAACGTTCCAATTGAACGCACAAACATATTCGAGGGAACTACAGTCTACGAACAACACTTTACAGAAGTAAGACGTCAAAAAATGCTGTTACTCCGGTTCGATTTTTCTATTATTCCGATGTTAAAATGTTTAAGCAAAAGCTATACGGACAATTTTCTGATACAATGATGAAGGCGAACTCGCATTTCTAGCTGATTGTTACTGGACATAAATGGGGATGAAAAACATCACCATGGGCAAAGAAAAACACAATCTTCGCCGCGCGTTGGCCGGCCCGGGTAGAAGTGGATATTTTGATTAAAGAAATAAATGCTTTTATTTCTCATACAAGCTCCGTCCGTCCCAGCTGATTCGTACGACTCGCTGCGGATTGAAACTGCCCCATGTGTGGGCGGCAACAGCTTGCGGAAGTCGTTCAGGATGTCATTGGAAATCAGAAACGATTCTATTTAAGAACAAAAAATCAATGATTGAGAAGTATTGATTGTTCGTGGTCATTTTCGTGGAAAAGGAACCATGCTTGTACTACAGACTTTGATGAATAAATACACAAAAGAATATAGCCCAAAAGATAATTAGCCTTACCAAACAATGTACTCGGGATATAATTCCTAATTAGGCGTTAATCAAATTCCAAATCAACGTTCTACCCGAGGGAGTCCATTTCCAGCATATGAGATACGAACGAGCTCCTGCTTGTCCTCTTCTTTACCACCCACGCGCGCGCCTGTTTTACCGGCGAGTTTCAACAATTCATCGCACATAAGCGTTCCTACTGGAGTAGGTACGTATCCAAGCGACAAGGACTATGATTCGGTTAGTCTGTCTGTAGTGATGCTGTGCTATGTGTGGTGACGAGGCATCAATTTTATGCTGATTCGTAATGAAATTATCATACCACTAATACGCTGTGGCGACGAATAAGGCAGGCTGCCGGTCGCCTAGAAGAAGATGATCGTTGTTCAAACAACGTCGTAATTTCGACAAATATTCGTCATCTCCCTCGGTTCCAGCTCTAGTGAAATTGACAATTTGTGAGGCGGTCGTTGTAGTATGCTTCAAGTCGAATTGTTAGTTTTGTCAGAATGTGTTTTTTTTTGTTCACACAACATTTATTTGACACGGCACAATACAAATTAATGTTTTACGGAGCCAATTAAATCTAATGCATTATGGTCTAAAATATCCTATAAGCTAAAGGCAAATTCTTTACCCTCGCTGCCGACTACGAGCTGAAACTAAATCTAATACTAAAACTAACATGGTTTTTTTTTTGTTTCGCTGTTAAATTGGCACCTTGATGCTCTTCAAGTAGCTATAAACATGTAGCATGTATGGCAAGTTTCGCTGAGCGAGAATATCACGAACTGGCACATAGGGCTGTATTCCTCGGGCCCTGAGGGTATCCAAAAGTAGAGATCTGGCGCCGCAGAATTCAGCACACACCCAAACCACGTGTTCAATGTTTTGATACCCCAATCCACAAACGCAATGATTACTGCTCGCCAGCCCAATACGCATGAGATGTGCATCTAGCCCGTAGTGGTTGGACATAATCCGAGACATCATGCGAATGAAATCTCGTCTTACATCCAACCCACGAAACCAAGGTTTGGTGGAAACCTTGGAGATGATGCTGTGTAGCCACCTCCCCAGTTCTCCCTTATCCCACGAGGCCTGCCAGTTGATAAGTGTATTCTGTCAGAATGTGTTGTAATTGTTTCAAATTTGTTCGAACTTCAAAGACTCATCCTAATTTGAACCAAAATTGCCTTTCTACTTTTATAATGTTACGAAAGTTAAGAAATAATTAAACTTTTTATAGTAAGAAATAAACCTTAGATCCCAAATTTTTAATTGCCAGGGATCATAGATTTTTCATTCAAGCTTCGCTTTGAAAATTGTTTAGCCACAAGTTATTTTGTTTGACTTAAATGTTTGTGATTTTCTTATATCGAATGTCGTTTCACTTAAACAAAATTCTCAGAAAAAACGAACAAGACCCGGTAACTTTTAAAATGAACATTTTAAAAAAAGTTCCGCTCCCCTTTTTAACGCCAGAAATATTTGCTCAGTCCATCCCAAACATGTGTACATACATCATTAGATTTCCAGGAATGCAACATTGATACAACAACAAATCTTCCACCAAGTGAAACTTTCCCGCCAGAAACATCTAATCTAAATCATTTTACCCGGCCCCGGCCTGCATTTGTATAGTGGAACCGCGATTCCAAGAAACGCTCGTACCATCCGTAAATCTCACGGTGATAATTTATTCATATCTGATTCGTCCTTTTACAGCTCGTTCCGCTCGCGCGCTCTCTGCAGAATAGTGCCAAAACTGCTGCCCGGACCGTGTAGAAGAAAGCGGTGGCTGTGCTGTGGGGCCCCGGACTGAACGGGGATGAAAGGGCTGTAAAACAAGCGCCAAAGAAAGTATGTTTTCTTTATTGCATGAATCCCCCGTTTCCCCATTATGAATATGAGTTTTGTAAAATTTCCCTCGTTTACGATTTCAACCGAATTGGCGACACAAGAAGACACACGTGGTGGGTCCGGATGCGAGTGTATTCGTAGGTACCACTCTGGAGCGATAAACAGCGAATTCCGAGCGAAAGGGACCAGTTTTCCACAATCAAGTGGACGGTAACTGTGCTGTTGGGGAGCGGTGAAGAAGCTTCCTAAATACCGATGAAAACTAAATTAAACAACAGCCGGGATCTTCCATGGTTTGTATCGCAAGCTAAATATCCACGTATAATCGCACAGTAAAAGCCGAAGGCGACCCCAACCCATATTCAAGTGGCAAGATAGCGAATCCTTTCGGCCGGGGAAGTTCGCTTGCGGAAATGTTGTATTGTTGGCAGGATTGTTTATTTTAACTATTAAAATTATGCTAAATAAACAGTGTCTGACGTTGGCTGGACGAAAATTGTTTTGCATCGGCTGGCCGTTACGCCATCGCAGGTCTGATGAACAACTGTTTGATTAGTTTTTTTTTCTTTCTCTCTTTCTCTTTCTGTCTGTGTGTAAACATCGTGGAAGTTTTTAATTAGTGGAAACTTTCGACCCGAGAAGTCTCGGTCAACGTTCGGCAGCATTTAATTAACAGAATGAATAACAACCGGAGAATATTAGCATAAAGCTCCAATCATGTGTGCATTTGAATTAATTCGTTTTGGCGTGAAAATGTGTTTGCGGTTTGCTGGCTGAAATAGAAATGAATTAACTTCTGACCGGTACATCATTCAGAGGTTCCAGAAGTTCGAGAAAACAGATGAACGTCTGTTCATCTGTTCAGTCCGATGGAACAGACAGACAGACTGTTCGAACAGTTACTCAGTGTTGAGTCTCTTCAGGCGTCTGACTAGGTTTTGTACATGAACTTGGCTTTCATGTATCAGCCGAGCCTGTAGTTTGGTACTGGTCAGAAGTAACTTTTTCTCATTCTGTCTTTAAACAGGATTTACAGTTTATCAAGAATACTGCGTCATCTCAAAAGGTTTTATTGGTAAAATGCTGACTTATGGCCTGAATTTCCGTGAAGATTTTCACTAAAATGCAAATATTTGCAGTTTTCCCACATTTTGTGCTAATTTATACCCGAATCACTTTTTATTTGCGCAAAATCTGAAAAAAGTGTGCCGTTTTCTGCAACTTTTCACCTGATTTTTCCCTGATTTTTTGACCTTTTCACCTGGGTTTGAAAACCCGAAACCCGACCAGTTCTAGTAAGATGGCGACTTCCGGTGACTGGAAAACAGCCGAAAATGATCAAATACCACCCAATCTGGGTGTTTCTTTAACAAGAATGACGCCAGAAATTGTCTCCAGATGCTATTTTTAATTTCCAAGATGGCGACTTCCGGTTTCTGAAAAACAGCGGAATATGACCAAATACCACCTAATAAGGGTATTTCCGGAATCGCAATGATGCACTGAAGTCACAAATCGACCTAAGAAAACATTTTGATTTGTAAATTGGCAAATTTCGGTTTCTAGAAAAAGCCAAAAATGGCCGATTTCCATCCAATATGAGTTTCTCAGCAACCAGAATGATGCACTGAAGCTAAAAATCGATCACAGACACCATTTTGAATTGTAAGATGGCGACTTCAGGTCTGAAAAACAGTCAAAAATGGCCGTTTTCCATCCAATATCGACCACAGACACCATTTTGAATTCTAAGATGGTGACTCCCGGTTTCTGGGAATCAGCCAAATATGACCAAATAACACCGAACATGGGTGTTTCTTAAACCAGAATGACGCTCAGGGGCCAGAAATTATCTCAAAATGTCATTTAAAAATTCAAGATGGTGACTTCCGGTTTCTGAAAAATAGCCTAAAGTGACCAAATACCACTTAATATGAGTGTTTCTTTAACCAGAATGATGCAAGGTGCTAAAAATTGGCCTCAGACACCATTTTGAATGGTAAGATGGCAACTTCTGGGAAATAACCGAAAATAACCGAATTCTACTACATATGGATATTTTCGTAATCGAAACGATGAATAGAAGCCAAGCATTGACCTGGACACCATTTTGAATTCGAAAATGATCACTTTCAGTTGCTGGGAAACAACGAAAATAACTGAATACCACGTAATCTGAGTACCGTGCTTTTTCGATTTTATCACGGTCAAAAAAAACTTTTACCGTGAATATAGGCTAAGGTTTAGCGCTTGAGTTATTTATCCAATCGTTTGGTTGTCAAAGAATGAACTGTATATTTTTCATCAAGCATTCCAATGAACGTATGGTTTTTGCTGGAGAACCATGGACAAATTAAGAAAAACGTGTATTTTCCTAAATAATTATAATTTTTCGAGCTTAAATTAAAAATAACTCGAAAACCAATGCCTTTAGAATGTTTACTACCAAGAGCATTTTGATTTAAAATGACTCTCTGCATCTTTTAAAATCATCAGAATACAAATATTTTGAAAAACGTTTGAATTAGAATTTTTATAAAAAAATTAATCTACCATAAAAAAATATTTTTCATTTCTCCATCCTGGACTTTTTTTTAAAAGTTGTTTTTTAATTCCCTACAACTCTTTCTCAGACAGTTTTTCTATACAACCAACGGTTTCTGGGCTACAATGCTTCGAATTAAACCTATACCAAAAGGCATACGCCCTTTTAGAATGTAACTCATGGGTGTAAAAAATCTCTCCACCTGTGAAAAATGCTCAGTTTGCTAAGCCAAATACGTGTGCAAAGTTTCGTTCAAATCAAAAATGGTCGATTAAATTTTCGCGTATTTCCAGGCGATTTGAAATGATTCTGCTCAGTTGCGTCGTAAATTGCGATGTCGTTTCTTTATTCCTCGGCAGATTTGCCCGAACACAGTGGAATACAGAAATTCGCTATTAGTTTGGATTCCGCCGTGTGCGCTTGGTGTTGCTACTTAGTCATTTTTCTCTCATTGCACCACCATCCCAGTTGCCAATACATCCTTTATTCTTGCAGTAATAAATTGAAAAATTATTGTTGAAACGAAGTTTTTTACCTCTAATTGGTCGCTAAATGCTTGCTTCCCCACACACGGTCGACAGACTATTATACCTATGCTTCTTTGGGTTATATAAGAGTCTGGTTCTGCTAAAAAAATCATTTAACTGTCGGATGGTGCGACCGTTTGACGTACTTCAGCAGAAGTGGTAGCAACAGCGGCAGCGGCATTTCCACCTGTGAAGCTCCGCCTTGTTTTAACAACAACGCTTTGGTTTATTTTCAATCTAATTTAGTTGTAAATGTGCTAACTTTTTTGCTTTGGTGATTTAAGCGTTTTTACGAAAGCTCTCACTTTATCAAAGCCTGCATATCAAAAATTTAACCAACGACGCTTAACCATGAATTTAGAATTAAAATACTGCATAGTTTATTTTTAATTTACAAGTGAATATGAACTATCACTATGTAATCAATATTTACTAGATTTCCGTTTATTATTTGAAATATCACATATACTGTAAAATATGTTGTATTTTTTCAGTAAAATAATATATAACCATCTCCTAACATGATGTAGAAATAGTAAGCTTAAAGTAAGAACAATAAAAATAATGACACCCACAGTATCCAGCTTTTTACGCACCACCTTGAAGGCACCTTGAAGGCACTGCTTAAAAGCACATGTATCAACCACTCAAAAACACTAAAACAATGCTGATGCCTGTCACTGTAAAATTGAAATTGTTTTGAATTCGTAACATTTATTTGTAAGTCTGTAAGTTATTATTTTGAGCTGGTTAATATACGGTATGCACCTTTAATGCATCTGTCCGTTTACAACCGCCTCTCACGTCACTGAATACTATCGCCATCGCCATCACGCAATAGACAAAAAAAACTGATTTTAAGGAGGGGTGCTCAACAAAAAACTCTATTTGGTCGTGTCCAACGTACAGATAAGATTTCGCAGTATTCAGCAATTGTTTTTCTTTTAAAATTTTCTACAACATTGCTGAAGGAAGCAATCTGGTATATTAAAAATTAGAAAAAATATTTTTTTTATCTAACTGTCAGGTGGATTGATAGAAAAACTAAAAACGCCAAAAGTATGTCCTTGTTCTATGAAATAGCTTTGCTGAAGACATTGAGTACATAAAATCAACTTTTCACTGTCAAATCTAGAACGATCACGATTTTTCTAGTTTAGACCACTGTGCATAAATCTTTCCACCAATTGTCAGTGTCTTGAAATAAAAACTTTGGAATGTGTAGAAACTATTTTGGAAGTTATTTCATAAAATGGTAGTAGAAATACGTGCTTTACAATAAGTATTTCGTCGTTTTTATATCATTTTTTTGTACTTTACGACCTTCAAAAGGTGAGTGAAAATGTACCGTACGATGATTTTGGAATTTTGACCAGAGATTCTGGACGTCATAACGAATTGAATGGTGTACTTAGATTCTTTGGTGCATTTATTTTTATAATAACGGTCTGTGGGAGCACCGTGCGCCGTGGTTGTAACTGAGGCTTATTTCTTAATTGCACGGACGGAAACTGGATCAATGAAACTGCTTTCGCTACTTAAAAAATATACTATAATATTCAACCGATATGACAATGATCAAGTTTAAACATATTTTACAATAATATCATCATCAAATCGAGTGACAGATGCGCAAATTGAACTGTCATTGAGCTGGCGCCTCTCTCTTAGGTACCAACTGTCAGCGGATTTCGAGCAATTTTTATTCTTCATTTAAAAATCGAATTGTTGCCTCTTGTATAAATTATTGGGGAGGGTAGGGGGGTTGCTTTGCCCGCCTAAAGTTGGCGCCTATGCATATTTCCCAATGAGCATAAAAGAGAAGTAAGGAGGAAACTTACTAAAGCCTGTAGTACACTCTTTGACCGAGCGTCAAATATTTGTCACTTTTTGACAGATAAAAATTTGGTCAAAGATAATTATTTTTTACTCTCCAATTTTAACATGGGGCAAACACGGGCAAACAACAACCATGATGTCAAATGAATTTGACCATGATGTCAGAAGGTCAAATATTTGACCATTAGACAAAGAGTGTACTACAGGCTTAACACTTGCACGCGCCCATCCGCTCGCCCCCTCTGCCCATTGTTGATGCCAAATAGTGACGTAGCTATTTGGGTTTCCCATTGAATTCGTCTAGTTGTTTACATTTGAAGCATTTACTAATACTAGAAAAAATCACTCTCCTCTTCACCTCTCTTTTATGCTCATTGCATATTTCCCAATGTCTTCACAAACAAGGATGTCTTTGAGCAGGTTAAATGTCTTCAAATTGAAGACATGTCTTCCAATCTGGTATTGTTAGTTAAGGTACCAAGCCTATGGTAAATGTTGGATTGTGCTTCAAAATAGTGATTGAATTTAACAAAATTGCAGTAAAGTATAGGCCCACAACAGGAAAAATGAGTCGAAATTAGCGTGACGTGATTGTGCTTTCACGGGAACACTACGTAGAGCCGGCAAAAATAGTAGGTAGAGAAAATATCTAGATTAAATAATACATGTTCGCTGAATAAACCTGCTGATGTTTGCTAATTTTGGTAAAATATTTTGCAGATAGTGTGGAATGATCTTGAATTTCAAGAAAAAAAAACATGATAAATACGCCGTGTGTGTATTTGGGTCTTTACTTTCTCATAAAATTGTTTTCATTTTGCTAAAAGCGCGAGAAGTGATAATGTTTGTTATTGCGACTTTTACGCCAAATTGGACTACCCCGAAATACACGATTATCACAGTCGAATCTCGTACACGATTTCGGAGTTTTGGTGATAGCGATATCGAAATGCTGGACAGAAATATTTTATTATATAGACAAAGATACTCTATCATGACTGCTACCTTGGTAGGTTAATAAGAAATCACTCCAGCAATGGTCAGTGCTTGATACCTATATACAGTCGTCGTTCGCTAACTGCAACATGTTTACATTGCAGTTATCGCAGAAGGGAATCTATCTGTCAAATATCGTGTAACCGTGACCAGCATATTTGGCAACAAGGCGTCCGGTTGTTTTGGTTTTTGTCGTTTTGGTTGGAGTAAAATTCAGTAGAATTGTAACGTTCTTTTTTACCTAAACTCTAGAAATCGCGGAAAACTTTTATTCATACTGCGTTGCGTAGTGAAATTTGGTGGCAGCAGCCTGCAATTAGCTGAAAATCATGAACTTTCCTCGCCACACAGGAAATCTTTTAAACGTCATGGACCAACAAACTTCATGGACCAGAGTTGATCTGCGATAACGCACACATATATGAATTTTGACAGCAGTAAATCCCCCCTGAGTTATCGAATGCCGTTCGATAACTGCAACACTTGACACATGCCAAAATTTAGAGGGGGGTCCGTCAATACCATTTTTGTTTTCAATGATGTCGAAATGTATTTTTTTAATGAAGTACAGTCGCCGTTCGATAACTGCAAGTCTTTTAACTGCAACGCTTTTTAACTGCAAGACCGATAACTGCAACAACTTTGCAGTTATCGGACCGCAATCCGTCAAATCTGAAGTCAAAGTCGTATTTGACATTGAAGTGACAAATCTCGCGGGGGGATTCTAAATGCATTCGAAAATAAAAATTGTTGAATTTCTAGAAACATTTCAAAAGGACTGTTCATTTTTCTCGATTTTTTTTCGATTCCGTTTACTTGTTGTCTCTTCATTCTAGATGGGAGATTATAGATCTCCACTATTAATCAATGAAGCCAAATCACCATGTTATGTGGTTCACTTTCCGTAATTATTATAAGAGAAAAAAAAATTCCTTGTGCATTGTTTGGCTAGCTTTCACGTCACGAATCCTGCTGACATTGATGTTGCTTTTACTTGCGTTATGTCAGCGGTTCCGAGCTTTCTGTCAAAATTTCATTCATGAATTGAGTTCAGAAACGTCTCGTAAAATGGTCTTCTGTAGTGATAAACTTTATCTTCGCCTACATATTGGTTATGTAAAGTAGTTACGAAAACGCAATAAATTATGATGCGGAAATACGACTATCAAATTGATTAATCAAAAAACTTACCTATTTTAGTTTTTGGTGATTTGGCTTCATTGATTAATAGTGGAGATCTATAATCTCCCATCTAGAATGAAGAGACAACAAGTAAACGGAATCGAAAAAAATCGAGAGAAATGAAAAGTCCTTTTGAAATGTTTCTAGAAATTCAACAATTTTTATTTTCGAATGCATTTAGAATCCCCCCGCGAGATTTGTCACTTCAATGTCAAATATGACTTTGACTTCAGATTTGACGGATTGCGGTCCGATAACTGCAAAGTTGTTGCAGTTATCGGTCTTGCAGTTAAAAAGCGTTGCAGTTAAAAGACTTGCACTTATCGAACGGCGACTGTATATTAATCTAGTATAGTTGAAACAGTGAGGTCTAGTATCGATACAATGACAATAGAGCTTTCTAAGCCAGATCTTACCAATACAGGCTTATTCGAGTATCCTTTAAAAATCGATTTGTTTTCAACCAAAAAATCAGCTGATATTCAATTTCGAAAAATATTGCACTCATGAATCCTAGTTTATTAGTGTTACCTGTTTTAACAATCTTTGTTTTAGTGGTAAAAAAGATGAAATAAAACTAAAAATCGGTTTACAACTTGAATACAAGTTCGGGCCAGGAGGAATTTTTTTGTTACCACCAGCGTGTTGATTATTTGCTACCAAAAATAAACCTTGTATTGTTGAAATCGACCACTAACACTAGCGCAGATAGAAAGGTCTATTGAGAAAGTATCGATACTCAGTATCACCCAATCAATCATGTAACACTTAGTTTTGTTTTGATAATTCAACCTAATTTTCAACTAAAGCTACTCAAAAATATATACTTCTCGCGTAATTTTTCAAAAGGACCTAAGTAACAATGACAGATCCTCTTCTTTCCCACTTTGTTTCGTTAATTACGTCGTCATTATACATATTTTCCAAGGTTTCCTTCCCTTAATCGAGAGATTATAATTCTGTCTTGCTTACTATGCATTGAGTGTTATGAAATATGGAAAATATAACATAGTTATTGATCAAAGAGAAAGTAAACAAAGAGAGTCTCTCAATGTTAGATAGGTCCTTTTGAAAAATTACGCGAGACTTAATGTTGCAAATGAACAACAAAACCAACAATGAACCCAAAAAAACTGCCACTGCGCTACTGAGGTGTCAATTTGATAGAGCGAAATAAGAAGTTGGGCAATGAATGATTATCACAGAAGTCTGAATGCGAAATAGTCATGCAAGGGGCAATATAATTTCATATTGCACCTGAAACAAATCTAATTTGTACACATTTGGCATGCCCATGCAGAAAGTAACCTCGGCTACCTTTACTTTGAACTGTTAGTGCTGAGCTGTCAGTTTCGCCGCATGCAGCCAGAGCTGCCAAGTATACAGATTTTTCTGTATTATACAGATTTTTTGACCACGATACAGAAATAATACAGAATACAGAATTCATACAGAATTTTGATTTTCTATGCAGATTTGTACAGAATTTAAGCAATTGAAACTTTTTTAGTTTTGGTGTGAAACTGTGATGTTTCACAAAATGTTCGTACTAAAGCACTGGTAGCTCTACCTCACAAATATTTCATCCGAACATCAGTTTTCAGTTTTTCAAATGCGTTTCCCGCATAACCGCCAAACTGGCCGATTCGGTTTTCACAAGCAATTCCCAATGGAAATTTGTATAGGTGCGAGTAGGCTTTAAAATCTGTTTCTTCGTCCAACGTGGAATATTTGCGCCTGATTGTAATTATGTTGTATTTGCGTTGACGATGACCAACGCTGTTCTTTTGTTCTTTTATTACTTCTGTTCGTTTTCTGCTGGGCGTCGGGCATTCAACTAAGCGGGAACTTGCTTTTCTTTGATTTTTTCTGGCCATCCGTCATTTGGCTAGGCGGAATTCGAGACTACTTGGGAAAAAACACGGTTATAGACCTGAGTTTTCTTCCAGAAATTTTTCCCAACCTTTTAAGGGTTTTAGGCGGGATTTAAGGTCGGATTCCAAGCCTAACTTCCACAACCCCAAGCACTTGTAGGCACCTAAGAGGTAGGCACACGAATAAAATACAGAAAAATACAATTTTTTTTTTCGAGTGCATACAGAGTTTTAAAAATAAAATCTGGCAGCTCTGCATGCAGCAAGGCATGCAATTTTCCTTCCACCTTTCTTTTCAACGTGAACAATTGTGACGAAATGTGCTGATGAAATTGTTTCATTCTTTTCGGTATAATTCAAGTAATTGTTCATACGCAAGGTGGTCGAATTTGTGGTGATTTAGTGCTGGAGTAAGCGTTCAACTGGACTGCGGTGTCAAATTGAATCGATTGAAATGGACACTGTGAGTATGAGTGATTTGCATCGGCTGCCGGAGACTATCAATTTCCCGGCAGAAGAGGAAAAAGTTTTACGCTACTGGCGGGATGAAAAGGTTTTTGAAACGTGCTTAAAACAATCCCAGGGAAAACCACGGTACAGCGCGTGTGGACAATCTTACTGATAAGGATTTAATCAGACAATGCATTTCTAGATATACGTTTTACGATGGACCCCCTTTTGCCACCGGCTTGCCCCACTATGGGCATATTCTGGCGGGTACGGTTAAAGACATTGTGACTCGGTACGCCCACCAGCAGGGATACCATGTGGAACGACGGTTTGGCTGGGATTGTCACGGTCTGCCGGTGGAGTACGAAATCGATAAGGCGCTGAATATCCGCGGGCCGGACGATGTGGCTAAAATGGGAATTAAGGCGTACAACACCGAGTGCCGCAAGATTGTCATGCGGTACGCTAAGGAATGGGAAGAGATTGTCGGTCGAATGGGTCGCTGGATTGACTTTAAGCATGACTACAAGACACTGTATCCGTGGTACATGGAGTCTATTTGGTGGGTGTTTAAGCAGCTTTATGTAAAAGGAATGGTCTACCAGGGGGTAAAGGTGATGCCTTACTCGACGGCTTGCACAACTGCGTTGTCTAATTTCGAGTCTGGACAGAACTACAAGGAGGTTACGGATCCGGCCGTGTTTGTTACGTTTCCGATAGTGGGTGATAAAGATGGGGTAAGAGTTTTTGATAAGCATGAGCGTTCATGAGATTATGTAGTTTATTTACCCGTAGGCTGCCCTTGTTGGTTGGACAACGACACCCTGGACTTTGCCTTCTAATATGTCCTGCTGCGTTAATCCAGATTTGATCTACGCTAGAGTGAAAGATGTTAAGACTGGTAAAATATACGTGCTGATGGAGTGTCGAGTCGAAACTCTTTTTAAAGGACCGGAATGTTATGAGGTGCTGGAACGTTTTCCAGGAAACAAACTGGTTGGTTTGAAGTACGAACCGTTGTTCGATTATTTCCGGAAATATGAAACAGTTGCGTTCCGAGTGCTGGTGGATGGCTATGTTACGGAAGATTCTGGTACTGGCGTGGTTCATCAGGCGCCTTACTTTGGTGAAGATGATTTCCGAGTATGTCTGGCTAATGGAGTCATTACGCGGGATCAGGAAATTGTTTGCCCGGTAGATCCAAGCGGTAGATTTGTGGATCCTGTTAAGGATTTTGAAGGACAGTACGTTAAGGATGCGGATAAGAATATCATCAAAATGTTGAAAGAGAAAGGTCGGCTGCTTTTGGCTACACAAACAAAGCACAATTATCCGTTCTGTTGGCGATCAGATACACCTTTAATTTATAAGGCCGTCCCGTCTTGGTTTGTTCGGGTGGAACACATGACAAAGCAGTTGGTCAGTTGCAGTTCTCAGACATATTGGGTACCGGAGTACGTCAAGGAAAAACGTTTTGGAAACTGGCTGCGTGATGCCCGGGATTGGGCTATCAGCAGAAATCGCTATTGGGGAACTCCCATTCCTTTGTGGATGTCTCCCGATGGGAAAGAAATTGTTTGCATTGGCAGTATCGAAGAACTGGAGAAATATTCCGGAGTGAAGGTGGACGATTTGCACCGGGAGACTATTGATCCCATTGAGATTCCATCCGCCGTTCCGGGGAATCCACCGCTCAGACGTATTCCAGAGGTATTTGATTGCTGGTTTGAGTCCGGATCTATGCCTTTCGCCCAGAACCATTATCCGTTCGAGAATGCTTCTGATTTCTTAACCAACAACTTTCCGGCCGATTTCATCGCCGAAGGAATCGATCAGACTCGGGGCTGGTTTTACACTCTTTTGGTCATTTCGACGGCGTTGTTTAATAAACCACCGTTCAAGAATTTAAACTGTACCGGACTCGTGCTGGCTGCCGATGGGCAGAAGATGAGCAAACGCAAGAAGAATTATCCGGATCCGATGGAGGTAGTGAATAAGTACGGGGCGGATGCACTTCGGCTGTATTTGATCAACTCACCGGTCGTTCGCGCTGAAAATCTCAGGTACATTCCAAAGCTTTTTACGTTACAAAATGTGAAAATAAATTCGATTTTCTTTTTGTAGATTCAAAGAGGAGGGTGTTAAAGACATCATCAAGGATGTGTTCTTACCGTGGTTCAACGCATTCCGCTTCCTGCTGCAGAACATCGACCGGTTCGAGAAGGAGGAGAAGCAGGTTTATCGCTACGATGCGATGCGTCATGCCGAAAAGCGTTCCAACAATGTGATGGACGTTTGGATTATTTCGTTCAAAGAATCATTGCTTCAATTTTTCGCCAAGGAAATGAAAGCCTATCATCTGTATACTGTTGTTCCTCGGTTGACCAAATTTATCGATCAGCTAACCAATTGGTATGTACGCATGAACCGGAAACGCATCAAGGGGGAGTTCGGGGCCGAGGATTGCTATCACGCGTTGGATACGCTGTACGATGTTTTGCTAGCGATGGTAAAGATGATGGCTCCGTTCACTCCCTATTTGACTGAATTCATGTTTCAACGGCTACGATTGTTGAATAAGGATCCCGTCGAAGGAAGCGTGCATTACCAGATGATGCCTACCGCCGTAAATAAATACATAAACTTACCGATCGAGAGAGCAGTGTCTCGGATGCAAGCGGTTGTTGAACTGGGAAGAATTATGCGCGATCGAAGAACCGTTCCGATCAAGTACCCTCTGACGGAGGTTATCATTATTCACCAAACAGCGGAGTACTTAGATGATGTAAAGTCCTTGGAATATTTCATTCTGGATGAGTTGAACGTGCGAAAGATTACATACAGTTCGGATAAACAGAAATATGGTGTGAAGCTAAGAGCTGAGCCTGACCATAAATCGTTAGGAATTCGGCTAAAGAATGATTTTAAGCAGGTTCTGCTCGCAATTAAGGCACTAACGGATGAACAGATCAGCGAACAGCTTAAGGTTGGCTATTTTACCGTGCTTGGACATCGCATTGAATTGGAAGAACTTAGATTGATGTATCAGTTTGATGAATCGCAAGCTGGAGGTCATAACTACGAAGCGCACAGCGATAACGATGTTTTGGTTTTATTGGATATGACTCCCAATGAAGAACTCATGAAGGAAGGAGTCGCTCGGGAAATCATCAATCGCATTCAAAAATTAAAGAAAAAAGCCAAACTTATTCCGACCGATCCGGTTTTGATCTACTACACTGTCAGTAAAGAAGGCGAGATAAAGAGCGTTGCTGAAAGCCATCAAGAATATATTGTGAATACTGTTAAATCTCCGTTTGTGCCGTACGGACCGGAAGCCAGCTCGAAAGAAGTTTTAATAGAAGAATGTCAAGGACTCAAAGGAGTTCAGCTAAATATAGTAATCTGTTCACCTAAGGAACGTCCGGTACCAGTCAGTCCTTGGGTAAATCTAGTACTGGATGAAAACATAGTGCCACGGTATCAACAAAAACTGTCCAGATCGGCTACGGTTCTGCTGGTGGATGCTAAGGGCAACCAACTAACCTTCGACCAGTTAAACGCCGAAATTCATTGCTTATTTGGATTGAATGACCAGTCCTACAATATACTGACATCGGAGGGACAAACGCTGACTTCGGTGGATAACAAATTGAACCAGCAGACGTTATATATTACTCGCGGCTCGGCTATACCTCAGGGCTGGAAACCGGCAAAGGTACCGTGCTGTGCATTTCGAAACGTGGACTACAAGGACAAGCAAACAACGGTGCTTGAGGAAAACCCCGCTGGAGTGAAACTAAACACCGAACAGGTGTTGAAGGAAGTATTTACTAATTGAATATCGACGCGAGCGGACTTGCAGGTCAATGGACGATCTTTTTTTTTGCTAGATTTAAGTCGTTATGAATCAAAATAGCACACATTTAATTACATCCCTATCTTTCCTAAGCATTATTGTGCGATTGTTTTCTGTTATTGATCCGAAATTCAAAGGTCATCTGCAATTCATCTACTCCCAGGTTTCGTTTTCCAGCAAAAGTAAAAATAGGAGATGATCCCAAAATAAGCTCAGAATCGCTGAAAAGTGCCTCTGAAGGCCCGAAAAAGCCAGAATAGAAAATGATCCCAAATTAAGCCAATAACCGATGAAAAATGCTCAGGAGGCCATTAAAAGCCAAAATAGAAAATGATCCCAAATTAAGCTCGGAATCGACGAAGAGTGCTTCAAAAGGCCAGAAAAAGCAAAACTAGAAAGTGATCCCAAACTGAGCTCAGAATCGTCGAAAAGTGCTTCTAAAAGCCAGAAAAAGCCAAAATAGAAAATGATCCCAAATTGAGCTTAGAATCGTCGAAAAGTGCTTCTAAATGCCAGAAAAAGCCAAAATAGAAAATGATCCCAAATTGAGCTCAGAATCGCCGAAAAGTACTTCTAAAGGCCAGAAAAAGTCAAAATGGAAAATGATCCCAAATTGAGCTTAGTATCGTCGAAAAGTGCTTCTAAATGTCAGAAAAAGCCAATGTAGAAAATGATCCCAAATTGAGCTTAGGATCGTCGAAAAGTGCTTCTAAAGGCCAGGAAAAGCAAAAATAGAATAGAAAAATAGAATAGAAAAATAGAAATCTCAAATTGCGCTCAGAATCGCCTAAAAGTGCTTCTAAAAGCCAGAAAAAGCAAAAATAGAAAATGATCCCAAATTGAGCTCAAAATTGCCGAAAAGTGCTTCTTAAAGTTAGAAAAAGGCAAAATAGAAAATGATCTCAAATTGAGCTCAAAATTGCCGAAAAGTGCTTCTAAAGGCCAGAAAAAGCCAAAATAGAAAATGATCTCAAATTGAGCTCAAAATTGCCAAAAAGTGCTTCTAAAGGCCAGAAAAAGCCAAAATAGAAAATGATCCCAAATTGAGCTCAAATCGCTAAAAAGTGCTTCTAAAGGCCAGAAAAAGCCAAAATAGAAAATGATCCCAAATTGAGCTCAAAATTGCCGAAAAGTGCTTCTAAAGGCCAGAAAAAGCCAAAATAGAAAATGATCTCAAATTGAGCTCAAAATTGCCAAAAAGTGCTTCTAAAGGCCAGAAAAAGCCAAAATAGAAAATGATCCCAAATTGAGCTCAAATCGCTAAAAAGTGCTTCTAAAGGCCAGAAAAAGCCAAAATAGAAAATGATCCCAAATTGAGCTCAGAATTGCCGAAAAGTGCTTCTGAAGGCAAAAAAAGCCAGAATGAAAATGATTTCAAATTGAGCTCAGAATCGTTGAAAAGTGCTTCTATAGGCCAGTGAAAGCCAAAATAGAAAATGATCCCAAATTGAGCTCAGAATTGCCGGAAAGTGCTCCTGAACGCCAGAAAAAGCCAAAATAGAAAATGATCCCAAATTGAGCTCAGAATTGCCGAAAAGTGTTTCTGAAGGCCAGAAAAAGCCAAAATAGAAAATGATCCCAAATTGAGCTCAGAATTGCCGAAAAGTGCTTCTAAAGGCCAGAAAAAGCCATAATAGAAAATTATCCCAAATTGAGCTCAGAATCGCTGAAAAGTGCTTCTTAAGGCCAGAAAAAGCCAAAATAGAAAATGATCCCAAATTGAGCTCAGAATTGCCGAAAAGTGCTCCTGAAGGCCAAAAAAGCCAGAATAGAAAACGATCCCAAATTGAGCTCAGAATCGTTGAAAAGTGCTTCTATAGGCCAGTGAGAGCCAAAATAGAAAATGATCCCAAATTGAGCTCAGAATCGCTGAAAAGTGGTTCTAAAGGCCAGAAAAAGCCAAAATAGAAAATGATCCCAAATTGAGCTCAGAATTGCCGAAAAGTGCTTCTGAAGGCCAAAAAAGCCAGAATAGAAAATGATCCCAAATTTAGCTCAGAATCGTTGAAAAGTGCTTTTAAGAGCTAGAAAAAGCCAAAATAGAAAATGATACCAAATTTAGCTCAGAATCGCTGAAAAGTGCTTCTAAAGGCCAGAAAAAGCCAGAATAGAAAATGATCCTAAATTGAGCTCAGAATCGCTGAAAAGTATTTTTAAAGGCTAGAAAAAGCCAAATAGAAAATGATCCCAAATTGAGCTCAGAATCGCTGAAAAGTGCTTCTAAAGGCTAGAAAAAGCCAAAATAGAAAATGATCCCAAATTGAGCTCAAAATCGCTGAAAAGTGCTTCTGAAAGCCAGGAAAAACCAAAATAGAAACTGTTTCCATATTGGACCCTAAAGTTTTACTCGGTTTTCTGATTTTTATGTATCAACCGGAAGAGTGTAATTTTCTGAGCAAAACGTGATTTTCAAAAACTGTTTATCGTTGTCCTTCGATTTTTAAATGAAGAATAAAAAACATGACAGTTTGCACATATACATTCCGACATTCCGAGCGGTTTTTTATTCTTCATTTAAAAATCGAAGGATAATCATAAACATTTTTTATAAATTACATTTTTGCTCAGAACACTCAAAAATTAAATGATATTTAAAAACTTGTATAGCTTCAGGACCCAATTGAGTTTAGAACCGTCGAAAAGTTTAAATGAAAAAATCGAAAATGTGTCAACCAGCTGCCAATGAAAGCTTTAGAATTTCATTTGTGAAATGTTTAAAAATTTATTTCTGTGCGATAAAAGATTTCATATCATGTTAAATTATGTGTAGGTTATATTAAGCTCGTTGATATCCAGAGCTTAATTACGGAGTACTGCGGGCTTCCGTTTGGGATGTCTATGGAGAAGCACAATGCCACTCTCTCCTGCCAATCTATAAGTTCTTGGGTTAATCCGAGAACTACAGGAAATAAATTTTTTAGATAATCTCTGACAAAAAAAAAATATTTCATTGTTCAACTTACCGATCCGCGGTGCGCACCTGCAGCGAAGAAGTCACCACCTGCAAATGGCGTGGAAGTTTTCCGAAAACGCTAGGCAAATTGATACGCTGTGGTTGTTTGGCAAAGTTCAGGACCACAACTACGAATCCAACGTTCTTCAGGTTCCGTTGGTATGCCACCAGCTGTTTGTTGACTAGACGCATATCGAAATCACCGAGAGAAAGAATTGGACCCTTGCGGAACTTGGTGAGTTGTTTGAATATTTTCAGATGACTCTTTCTGGCGCGACTTTGCTGATAAACGTTAAGATGTCGGTAGTTGTCAGACGCTGGCAGCCAAGTTTGATTCGCCAGAGAGAATCCGGCATTTCGCTTGCTGTTCCACTGCATAGGAGTACGAACGGGATCCCGGGAGTACTGCGTGAAGGTTTCCGGTGATGTTCGGCATCCAGCCGGGTCAATCGTTTTTTCCCAAGGAATATACTGATCCAGCATACCGATCTCCTCACCGTAATAGGTAACGGCAATATCTGGCAGAGTCTGCAGTGCTATATTGTACAAATCGATTTTGTTTTTCCCGAGACGAGTCCCGATACGGGGGTTGTCATGATTTCCGAGAACCCAATTCGAACGTCTACCAGCCGGTAATGCGTTCAGCCAAATGTTCACGGCCCTAGCGAAATCGGCTGCAGTGCTATTTTTGTTAAGGATACTCATCAGTTGGAAGTTGAACGGAATGTTTGACCCATTAACGGTGCTGTTCCCAAATAATTCGACAACTTTATCAACAGTTGAGTAACCTTCGGTCATCATGATGCGTGTATTGTTGTCCCTGACACTGTATTCATCGAGCACGGCACGCCATTGGTAGGCCATGTCAAATGTTTCCGGTTGATCGAAAGTTTGAGTATGAACTAGATAGGCAGGGTTTTCTGGGTCATCTGTAGCCCTGCTTAGCGGTTCATCCCGATAGCGACCGCTAACTTCAGCACTTTCGAACAGGTAGGGAACAGCATCAATTCTGAAACCTCCAACTCCTCTGTCCAGCCAGAAACGGAGAACATTTTTCATTTCTTCTACCACCGCTGGATTGCGGTAGTTCAAATCGGGTTGTTCCTTCAAGAACTGGTGCAGGTAGAATTCTTTACGAATGTCGTTCCATTCCCAGGCGGAGCCACGAAACACGCTAATCCAGTTTGAAGGCGGAACGCGAGTACCGTTCGGTCCCTCTACACCCGGGTGCCAGACGTAGTAATTCGTGTACGGTTCAACCCGGTGTACCGACAGATTGAAGAACTCGTGCTTGTCACTGGTGTGGTTCGGTACGAAATCGAGAATCAGACGCAGGCCGAGCTCTTTGGTTTTGTTCACCAGCCGTCCGAAGGCACTCAAATCGCCATACTCTGGTTGTATCCTGTAGAAGCTAGAGATATCGTATCCGAAGTCTCGCATCGGGGATTCGAAGATCGGCGAAAGCCAAACGCCGTCCATTCCAAGTTCCTTGAGGTAAGCGAGATTCTGGGTGATACCTGTGTAATGACGAACGACAATTTGTGGTTCATTTAGTGGGGGGCAAATTTTACCACTACTTACCGTCGAGATCTCCAATGCCATCGCCGTCAGAATCCTTGAACGAACGAGGGTATATTTGGTAGAAGTTACCATGTTCCCACCAATCGAGGGTGGCACCGGATCCGACCAGTGCCATTGCCAATAAAAGGCCCAACGTTTTCATATTATCTTTCTACTTTCAACTAGCAGTTGAATGATGATGGCTGTACAACTTTTCCCGTGTTTTATAGTATCAGAAAGTTTTAATTTGAAATTATAATTTGCTCCTAATGTTGATAGTTGGCAAATAAAGTGTTTCGTTTGAATAATTTAACGTGACAGATTGCAACGTGAACGGATACCAGCAAGGAATTTTTATTCATAACGCTTTCGAAATATTGGCAAACAGTTGAGCAGAATTGGGGGCAGGAAGATTGATGGAAACATTTGTTGATACAAATACTTGTTGTTTAGCTTAGCTAAAAGCGATTGCTGGCGAGTAAATAAACAACTGAATTTTGAATTAGCATCTGTTGCAACCAATTTGCCGATGCAACATTCGTTTTCGTATGATGAAATATGAATTCATCTATTCATACATTCTGTTGTTATTTGTAGTAGAATAATATTAATTTTAAAATCCGGCAGTGAAAATGATTCTTATCACCATTACTTCTTATATCACTTGACGACATCAGCTAACCGTTGTTGAGGAGGGAAAACAAGAGTCCAGAGGAATGATAAAGTGCATCGCAAAACTTTAAACACTTCCACCACGATTTTTTTTTTATTTACACATGAGAAGGTACATGAATTCCCGAATTAACATAATTGGAACAAGGCAATTCTGGAGTATTCCAATATTTCTTATTTAGTAATAGAAGAAGAAAAATGAAATTTTCCACGCGCCTAATAAACAAACCATCTGGATCAGAACGCTGTCTAATTTATTTATTTATTTATTTACAGATTACCAACAGCCATCTGGAACCCCTGTGTGCAGCTATGAAGACCTCCGTGATGCTCTCGAGGGTGCTTGACTTCGTCTTGCCCATTTTTCTGTATTTGAAATGTTTGAAATTATACATTTTTAATTGATGCTACATACATCCAAAGACTAATCTTGCGATATGTTTATAGTCTACGAATGACGAATCAGTTACTGGATACGTCCAAACACAAAAGACGAATCGTTTGCAAGATTGGTTTTATCGGAATGATGACATTCTTCAAAAGGCATACATCATGTTGTTTCTGGAAATACCCATATTGGGTGGTATTCGGGTATTTTTTCATTTCGAATATATTCATATTGGGTGGTATTTAGTTATTTTAAGTTGTTTCCCAGAAACCGGAAGTTGCCACTTCAGAGTTCAAAATGGTGTCCACAATCGATTCTTGGCTTCTTTGCATCATCCCGATCACGGAAATACCCATAATGGGTGCTATTCGATCATTTTCGGCTGTTTTGCAGAAACCAGAAGTCGCCATGATGGATTTCAAAATGGCATGTGGAGTCCATTTCTGGCATCTTCTGACTCCGGAAATACCGATATTGGGTGGTATTGGGCCATTTTCAACCGTTTTTCAAAAACCAGAAGTTTCCAGCTTGGATTCAAACATAGCGTCTGTAGCCGATATTTGACTGCTGTACATCATTCCGATTATTTTACACTGTTTTCCGGAAAAATTGGTTGGAATATCTGTTTCATTTGCATGGGTGACCCCTCTCGAACTATAGCGGAGTGTCGAGCCGTCATAGGAATATTTTTGCCCTTAAAAATTTCCACATGTCAAATTTGATTCCATTTGCTTCATTAGTTCCCAAGTTATGCAGCAATTTGTGTTTGATTTGTACAGGAGCCCTCTTTTCCAGAAGAGAGAGGGGTGTCAAGCCTTCATGAGATCGTTTTTTGCCCCTAAAACCTCCATATGATCAATTTGACTCTATTGGCTCGATCATTTCTCGAGTTATTTTTCCGTGTTGGGTATTTTATCACTGCGACCAATTTTTTGATCTTTTGTGACATATGCCCTTTTTTAATTTTGCTAAGTCAGGATAACGTACCACTATTGGAAGTGGCCGTCATGATATGACCAATAGCATTAGCCCAGTCTGGTATTACACTTCGCATGAAGCGAATAACCGTACTGGGAGTTGTTCTCCAGATTTCAGAGGGTTCTAATAGCCCCCTATTGAAGAACTTATGTCTTTTATTAATATTTGCCGGACATCGGCATAACAGGTGTTCCGAGTCTTCTTTTTCCATGCCACATAAGCGACACGTATCATCTTGAAGTTTTTTCATAAGCTTCAAGTGATAACGGCTCGGACAACGCCCTGTTATTAGACCAGTATATGTGCTTAGATCTTTCTTTGAAAGCTCCAGTATTTTGAGAGTCATAGGACCGTTCGGTGTTATAAACCTCTTTGACTGCCTACCAATGAAAGTATTTGTCCAGTTGGACTCCACCTTCGAAATTGCCCATGCTTTCAGCTCCATTTTAGGTGAAGAAGCGGATAAGCCACAGAAAGGTTCTGGTCCTGTGAACTGATGAGACGATCCAAGTCTTGCAAGTTCATCGGCTTTTTCGTTCCCATCGATTCCACGGTGACCAAGAACCCAATATAAATTTACTTAATTATTGCATTTGCAACCCAGTGTTTGAAGTGATTGAGAACACTCCCAAACAAGTTTTGATGTGCATGTTGCAGACTTCAGAGCATTTAAAGCTGCTTGACTGTCGGACATGATGCAAATGTTTGAGTGTCTGTATTTCCTGCGTAGGCATATAACAGAACATTCTAGTATAGCTTGGACTTCGGCTTGGAAAACGCTTGGCCATCGACCCAGCGGAATTGATAGATCTACTCCTGGGCCTGTTACTCCTGCTCCCACTCGATCGTTCATTTTTGAACCATCTGTGTAAAAAACAATTGATCCCGGACGGATATCAGGACCCCCACGTTGCCAAACATCGCGCTCAGGTTTAACTATTTGATATCTTCTTTCAAAGTTGTATCGTTTCTCCATCCAGTCTCCATTGTTGGTTACTAGGGGATTGATACGAGTAGTTTTTAGAATATTTAGATGACCTGTTAGGTCACCTTCAAAGAGTTTTAAGAGTCTTTTAATCCTTAAAGCACTCTTCTCTGCTTCTAATTGTGTAAACTGATGCAGTGGAAGCATAAAGAGTAAAGCTTCCAATGCCTTGGTTGGTGTACTTCTCCTTGCACCCGTTATTGAGAGAGTAGCTAGCCGTTGAAGTTTTTCCAACTTATCTTGAGCACCTCTTTCTTTTGTTTTTGGCCACCAGACCAGTGAAGCGTAGGTAATTCTGGGTCTCACAATAGCCGAATAAATCCAATGGATCATTATCGGTTTTAGTCCCCATTGTTTACCAAAAGTTTTATTACATATCCATAGAGTATTTGTGGCTTTGCTTATTACTTGCTCTAGATGAGTATTCCAGTTAAGTTTTTTGTCAAGGAGTACCCCAAGATATTTGACGTTGTCTGAGAGTTTCAAGAGCTCACCTTTCAAGCTTATATTATTTAGCATAACTTTTCTCCTTCGAGTAAATGGAACGATAGTAGTTTTTGAAGGATTAACATTTAGACCTTCCCTATCGCACCACGAGGAAACAATGTTTAGGGCAGTTTGCATTCGGTTAGCGATGATATCGTCATGCTTGCCACGAACAATTATGACTATATCATCAGCGAACCCAACTATTTCAAACTCTTCATCTTATTTTTTCCATCATTTTGAGAAGGACTGACGATAAGCTTATAGGCCTGAAGGATTTTGGTGATGTTTTGTTCCTTTTATTGACCTTGGGGATAAAAATAACCCGAACTTGTCGCCACGCTTTCGGAATATAGCCTAGAATTAGGCTTGACTTGAAGAGTAGTGTTAGAATAGGTAATAAAACTACTTTACCCCTCTGTAGTAGTACTGGATAAATCCTCACCCAATTTCTCGAGTTGTGCAGAGAGTTTTGAATGGACCCCTCCCTTCCAGAAGAGGGAGGGTCGTAAAATTACCACAGATATATTTTTTGCTCTCCAAAACCTCAACTTTCCAAATTAGGTTCCATATGTTTGATTAGCTCTCGAGTTATGCAGATATTTGTGTTTCGTTTCTATGAGACTCCTTTCTTCCAGACTACATTTATATATGTTCACAGGGTGGAAAAAAATTATCCGTGTTCAATGTTTTAGTCATAACTTTATTTTTTTTCAATAATAAACAACAACATGTTTATACAAAATGTAGATACATTAGCATGGTTTGTAATATTTACATCACGGACTCGAAATTTCCACCCTTGGTTTCAACGTACACCTTCAATCGTTCAGGGAATTTATTTGTATTTGTATTTGAATAATCCATCTGACAATAAATAGTCTTAATGAATAAATAAACTAGCTAATCACATTTCTAAGTCTATTCACAAAATATCGGGTTGGTTCGTCAAATTCAAAGTGCTCTTTAACATCAGTAAAGCTACGAACACACGCTGTGAACGGTTCATTATTTCCAAACAAGGTACGGTGATAAATTGGTTGCAAAAACGTCGTGTTTCGAAGAGATCTGTTTGGGATACGAAAGTTCAACATTTGGAGTAGTCCAGGAGCATCAATTTCGCCATTTAAGAGCTTAGCGATAAACAATGATTGCTGTAACTTCCTTCGACGTACAAGAGTATCTAATCCCAGTAGCCGGCACCTATCATAATATGAAGGTAAACTGTCGGGGTTACGCCAGGGTAAGTTCCTTAGGGCCAAGCGAATAAACCGTTTTTGAGCCCGTTCAATCCTAAGTCTTCAAGTAATCTGGTAAGGATGCCATATGATGACTACATATTCTAAAATTGGACGTACAAGTGCGCAGTACAAAGAGCAGTAACTTTCGATATCAATCCAGAACGGTGCAGATCAGAGGTCATTTTTGAGTCCAATAAAATTCCCAAATCAGTCACTTTACTAACTCTAGTAAGGGGGGTAAGGGGAGCTCCGTAGCTGCAAGGTTACAGAGTCCGCTTTGGTAAGCAGGTGGTCGTGGGTTCGAAACTTAGTAGAATCAGGCCATTTGGTTGTCAAAAGACTTTAGCATGGGTTTATTCTCAGGCTCCCCACCACGTACCCTTCCTTCAATCTGAATTCTACAGTACCCTTGTTGACTCTCCTTCTAACAAAAATAAGTCCCTATTATAATAAAACTGGTGTGAGTAACATATGAAAGTTCTCTACAGGGAATTGTAAATAGGCGATATTGTTAGGATGGACAGAGGCTCGGTATAGTAGAGCAGTAAGCTTGGAACGGAAAGGTACATCTTACACACAAGCACGAAATGAAAAGCGTATCACTTACTTCAATAGTGATACTGCCAATAATATGAAGTCCGGAGTACAGAAAACACCTGGGCAATATCACAACAGATCTAAGCTTTGGTCGCAGTGCTGAGTCCATACAGAAAAAAAACTCTAGTAAGTAATTTGCCGTCAATATGGTAATCGAACACTGTTGGTTGTAATTTACGATGAAATGAGATAACCTGGCATTTTTCATCACTAATAATCAGTTTGTTTCTGTGGCACCAGTCAGCAAACAAACTTAAACAGGTTTGTAAACTCCAACAATCCTCCTGCGTTTGTACTATAGCATACAACTTTAGGTCGTCAGCATACACGTTTGTCCAGTATCAAAGCAGCGTCATTGAAATACAAAATAAATAGAAGCGGTCCGAGATTGCTGCCTTGTGGGACACCAGACTTATTTGAAAAAGGCCGTGATACACAACCATCAATCATCACTCGAAGCTCACGATCAGTTAGATAGGATTCCAACCAGGTCACCAGTTGAGTAGAAATCCCAAGCCGAGACATCTTGTGTAACAATATGAGAACACCGAAAAAAAATGCTCGGCGAACAGCTGGCAAGAATCAACAATAGCGTCTGATGTAGTCTCATTCAGATAGACATTTTTTGGTATCGCAGAACAATTCATTTGTACCCGTAATACGTACGATTTGTAGAGACAGGAATTCAAAAACCTATATGCCTTACTAGCTTGCTGAAACCTAGTTTGGTTACCAGAAGTTCTACGTCGTCGTAGGCTCCGTTGACAAGCGTTGCGCACACGTTTCAATTCTCGTAAGCGATAAGTGCTCCAGGCGGGTGAAACAGGGGGTCGAATCCGCGGAACATTCGCAACTAGTCAATTGCTCAAAATATAACAAAACGTTTTTACCATTTCGTCAACATCGTTCGTAAAAATCGTACTCCAGTCAACCGTAGTCAAATACTGCGAAAGGGCCTCGAAATCGATCATACGAAAGTTCAAAGGCCGTTCATTTCGCCTATCAGCTGATCCTTCACACACAACTTGCACGGGAAGCGACATTTCAAGCGGGGGGTGGTGCGAGTCAACGGGTAGAAACGTAGTCGAGCAGATATGCACAGCAGCCTCACATTTTGGCGAACAAAAAACTAAGTCAAGTATCCGATTGAGAGCGTTGCATATAAGGTTCCTTTGGTGAAGGCACAAATAATTCATACCATCCAAAAGAGTGCTGCTAGCCGCCGGTAACTGAGAAGAATCGCATTCAATACTATTATCTATCGAATTCCATCGCATACGTGCTTGGTTAAAATCTCCGCATACCAAGGCAGCGTCATTAGGAAGACATTTCTCGCTCAGCTCATTCATCGACAAAATATGATCGTTGATTACTCTTACGTCGTGGCTTTTGTCCGGTGGGATGTAGATAGCACACATATAAATTTTTTTCCCTTTGATAGTCGCAGAAACACATATTTGTTCCAGACTTTGACCATACGATAATTGCACCACACGACTGGCATATCGTTGCGAAACAGCGATCAAAACGCCACCAAAACGAACTTTGTTGCTGTTATCTGGACTCCGATCACAACGAAATACATTGAAGCCTGCACCAAATAGTTGCTGCGAAGTAATACAGTTGTCAAGTCTTGTCTCGGTCATGATGATCACGTCATAGTTGCAGTCGGTTGCTGCTAGAAGCAGGTCGTTAATTTTGGTCCTCAAGCCACGTACATTTCTGTAGAAGGTCCAGATGTACTCGTCCGCACAATCGCCGTTGCGCTGCAAGGTACAGTCATTGAGAGCGGGGGGAATTAAAAATTGATAAAATACTCGCCTTTGGCAGGAACCAGATGGTTCCTGCCGTCCATATTACATCGCATTTCAATTGAATCGTCGTTGTTGAGGTATACGGCAGGGGTTTCAGTACAGATTACTCCCTGGTCGCAATGTAAAGCGGCCGTGTCAGGTTTTTTGGCTGTTCCAAAAATTCTCTAAATATTAAACCAGTTGGCCAAATCTCCGCATTAAGAGCATGTTTTTTCAACGAAGGGTCGAGACCAATTTTAAAGGACAGGAAAGTCATTTGAGAGACATCCTTCCCTTTCGGCACAAGACGAATCACGTTTATAGGATCATTTGTTTCTAAACAACAAGAAACGATTTTTTCCACATCATTATCAGTGATCAATGATTGGAAACCAGACAGATAAAACCAGAATACTGGTTTCGGAGCGGCAGGCGTGATGAAAGGAACAGAAAGATTTTCAAAATCAATCGACTTTGTACCTTTGTTTGAAGCTGGACAAGTGGTTTGGTCTAAATTACCACGACGACGTTTTGCATTCAAACGTGGCCAAACTGGTGTTCCACACTCAGTTGACACAGCAGACAGCATAGGCGAAGCAGCAGAGCGTTTGTTTTGTGTCGATGTAGAAGAAATATTGTCTACTCTTTTGCTCAACACCTCAACCAAGCCGGATAATTGTTGTAATTGCGAGGCAAGGCAGTCAGTGCTCTTTGGATGGGAAGAATCCAAACCGGCCAAGTAGGCACGGATGCTTCTTCCGTTTAGCAAACTTCTACATTCAGGGCAGATAAATAGAACTTTTCCAAGACCAAAAATATCCCTGCACGCTCGAAGGTTGATGCCACAACATTTCTGGCTGATGTGGAACAATGTTTCGCAAAAACCGCAACGCAAAGGCTCCAAATCATTTATCTCCAATTCACAGGCACCGCCCTGTTTTTTACTCTCCATTGCTAACGTTTGGAATCTCTTTCGTAGCGTTGGATGTGCTAATAGTTTCAGCCTACACTGAAAAAACTGCGCACGCTTCACCCAAGTGTTTCATCAAATGGATATGAAAATGACTCTGCATTGTTATTTGAAGAATTTTTTGACGTAGGACTACGTCTAACCGCACTATATCGAGATACATTCCGCGAAAACTAAGGCCAAGATGTAACGTCGGAATGAAAGATTTCAAACGGTTATACTGATGTAACCACATGATGAATCACAATAATCAATATGTCGTTGAATTGATAAAATAATGAACAATTTCGTGATTCTTCAATTTTCATTATCACTTCATTGTTAAATAGTGAAAATTGAATAAAAGTTTCGAGGTCGAATTTTCACCAACAATTTACCAATCATATGCGAGCACGCCTGGCACAGACTTCATGAACAGGCACCAACTGCCTGCTGTGATATCCTGTATAGCAGTGGCAAAAAAAAAAAAATTGACAGAATCTCCCCGTCCCAATAGGTCAACTAATGTTAGCTTCCATGAGCCTAGACTATTTTGATGTCTTGAAGGTGAAGCTTTTTCGGAAAGTTCGTAACCACCTCCACTATCAGACAGTATTACGTTCTGCTGTTAACAAATATGTTAATGTTAATAAAACTGATGTCTTGAAGGAGAATATGATGGCAGATGGCAGAGCGCGGGTCACTCGTCATCTATCAGTGCAAAAAAACTCGATATTCATTTTTGTGCAGTCAAGCCAAGTGAAAACTACATTACCGCTGTTGACGCACAGTGGGGCGTGGAACACAATCGAATTGCCGTTTGAATTGTCTTCTTCTTCTTCTTCTTGTTTCGTATAGCAGCAAATATCAGAATTCAATCTGATTTTTCGGGTGCCGCAAAAACGCTGCGCCGCCGGGGACAACAAAATGCGTTGTTTATTTTTGAACTCTACACTCTGCTTTTTTCAGATTTATTTAAATATCTGAATATAGGGTATTTAAAAGACAATAGAAAACCAAAATGCTCCGTACAGATCTTTGAATTGGTAGTTAAACGAGTTGTACTAATGGTTATATTTTACTAGCTAAATGAATTTAGTCCAATATGACAATACTAGTTGCATCGCGCGGTGGCGGTATAGAGGAAAACCGAATTCATTTCATCTTGATATTAGAGCTCCGACATTAGTATTTGTATTTTTCAATTGAAAATTTTTTTGAATTAGCATTTGCAAGAAAATATTACTTTCCATAACCTTACTTGTAATTGAACAACGCTATGCAAACATTAATTGCTTAGGCTAATATTGTGCATCACTCTAGCCCAGTTTATTTTCGAAGATAACAGACACATAACTTTCAAATATGGTATCTTCGTTGTTCTTTGGTATTTTGAAACTGATCAATTTTTTTCTGATTGATTCTGTGTACTTATAAAATGTTTAAATTGATCTGAATTGAATGTTAACATGTTCATAAAATTCTATGTCAAATTCGAATTTTCTGTGAATATACATTTTCTACTAAAACTGTGATTCGTTATCGATATTTTTTCCACGAGCTTGTAACTGCAAGAAAAAAATGTGACATCTTTGCCGCTTTGTGATCGGTGAGTGAGCCAACTTCAACAAGACAAAGAGATATAGAAGGAAGCTTAATTTCTACTAAATCGTACTCAATTCATTATTTTATAGAAGGTTGCCGTTTCGCGGATTAAAGAAAATTCGCTGTATTAGAATGAAAGTTATTCATCAATGGTCCAGAAACCAAATTTAGGGGGAAATGTGGGTCTAGAGCTTTATAGCAATATTTTAGAGAAATACTTTCTTCTACAAAGTTATAATAATGAAGCGCTTATTGAAAAAGTATCAAAAATAAGGGTGACCAAAATTTTCGATGGTATCAAGTATCTGACTTTTTTATTTTTGTAGATAGAAAACCTTGTTCTACAATTTTTTAACTCCAATAATTTTAAGCAACTTTGTAAAAAAAAGTTTTTCTCTGAAACATTGCTATAGAGCTCTAGACCCAAATTGCCCCCTGATTTTGGTTTACTGGACCATTGTGGATGTTAAAGTGAATATTTTTTCTTCTAAGATAGAGTGCTGAGCAAGATCGCGCCAAATGACCTATGGTCGAATATCGACCATTTTTGATTCGAATGAAACTTTGCACACGTATTTGGCCTAGCAAACTGAGCATTTTTCACAGATGGAGAGATTTTTTACACCCATGAGTTACATTCTAAAAGGGCGTATGCCTTTTGGCATAAGTTTTATTCGAAGCATTGTAGCCCAGAAACCGTTGGTTGTATAGAAAAACTGTCTGAAAATGAGTTGTAGGGAATTGAAAATGCACGATAAAGAAAATATACACTGTACAAAAAAATTTGTTTGACAAAAAAAAATTAAAAATAAACATTAAATTTCAATGAAAAAAAAAGAGTTGAATTTTTTTTTATTTTTTTTTTAAGAAACTTGACGCAACTTTTAAAAAAGTCCAGTATGGAGTGATGAAAAATAATTTTTATATAGTAGATTAATTTTTTTATAAAAATTCTAATTTAAACATGTTTCAAAATATTTGTATTCTGATGATTTTAAAAGATGCAGAAAGTCATTCTGAATCAAAAAGCTCTTGGTAGTAAACATTCTAAAGGCATCAGTTTTCGAGTTATTTTAAATTTAAGCGCGAAAAATTATAATTATTTAGGAAAATACACGTTTTTCTTAATTTGTCCAGCAAAAACCATATGTTCATTGGAATGCTTGATAAAAAGTATACAATTCATTCTTTGACAACAAAACGATCGGATTTATAATAAAGCGCTGTACCTTAGCCTACCTACACGTTCTCCCTTGCCGAATGTTTTATAAAAAATATGTTTGTCGTGCAACACTACCTACTTGTTCACTAATAATAACTGTTTGTAAAGTACGCAACCAATAACTACTGGGTACCTGTTTCAACTGGGCTACTGCTGGGCTACTACTGGGCTATCTGTTTTCGTATATAAATACGTTTGCACTACTCCAAATGTGTTAGTAACAGTTTGCATTTTGTGAAGATGAATAAAGTGAAAATGGAATACACCAAGCCCAAATGCTGTAAACCCTTTCCTGATCAACGGTGCTCATCAAGCTTACGCAAATTAAACGAAAACGTTATTGCAAAATTAAAAATATTGAACAGTCAAGCTCATTTTAATACGTCTTTATCAATTTGTGATTCGTGTAGTTATTGGAATGATAGTCAAGCCACCATTCATCCCTTCGTTGTTTACTATTCAGAATCTGGAACACTTAAGAATATCAGCTTCATCATAATATCGGAAGTACTCCATCATGATACTGTTGCAGTTCAGGTGTTTATTGCCAAATGAGTTTTTTGAAAACAACAATAGAGTTGAAAAAAGCGATATTAATGTCTGATGGAGCTGCCTCACAATATAGAAATAGAAAAAACTGTGCAAGTCTTTGCAAGTTCAAAATAAAATATAACGTCGATGCAGAGTGGCATTTTTTTGCGACTTCTCATGGTAAAGGCCCATGCGATGCAATTGGTGGCATATTAAAACGAATGGCAGGAAATGCAAGTTTAGCTAAAGAACATGAACATCCCATTACAAGCGCAAAAGAATTGTATGATTGGTCTAATCAGAAAAGTAATAAAAATTCATCAAAAATGTCATTTAGTTGGGTATCATATGAAGAATATGAACAAGGAGTAACAGAATGGAGCAATATTTTCAAAAAATCTATAATAATAGCTGCCACACAAAAGTATTACTCTTTCGTTCCAATTTCAGAAAATAAGATACAAACGAAGCTGTTTTCAAAAGATGACCAATCATTTACTTATGATGTATATAAAATATAAGGTGAAACTAGTTCTGTAAAGTATCTATGTCATAAAAAAATATGTTCCCAAGATAATAAAACTCGAAAATAAATATTTGATTCTTATATATATTTATATCACTCAGAACATTTAACTCTTTTCTTGAGAACCGTTCGCCCAATCGTTTTGTTGTCAAAGAATGAATTGTATATTTTTGATCAAGCATTCCAATGAACGTATGGTTTTTGCTGGAGAAGCATGGGCAAATTGAGAAAAACGCGTATTTTCCTAAATAATTATAATTTTTCGAGCTTAAATTAAAAATAACTCGAAAACCAATGCCTTTAGAATGGTTACTACTAAGAGCTTTTTGATGCATTGCATCTTTTGAAATCATCAGAATACGAATATTTTGAAGAATGTTTGAATTAGAATTTTCATAAAAAATGATTCTACCATAAAATATTATTATTTACTGTTTCAAAGGAGTTCGCCTGGCGCGTTGGTATTAGTGCGATGCATTCGATTTTGTTTGTTAGCTGTAAGAATTTCTTGTCACCTGTGAGAACTGTTATCTAAAAGAAAGGATAAAAAACTACCGTCTGCCGGGGTGAGATTAAGCCACGGGGGTGAGATTGAGCCAAAACAGGAAATGTTTGTATGTTAAATTACTCAAATTCAATACTTTATGGAACGTGACATATTTATTCACAACTTCAAATGGAATATAGATAATATCAGTGAATTGTTTCACTTAAATCATGTTTCAAAAAAACATGCGCAAATAACGTTACCAAAAAATAGTCCATGCAAACCAACCCGATCAAGAAATTACATCAAGTTACTGCTCAGATGGTACGTTAGGATGTCGTCTCCAACGTGTTGAGGAAAGATTATGCATTGAACCCGTGTTGACTCAGAAAATAATGTTTTTCCAAAATGTACACTTTTCGAGCCCTTTTGGGGTGAGATTGTGCCAAGCTATAATGAACGGTACAGTGTGCGGAATTCACATTCACGACAAAATTATATCAGTATACACCAAAACACTTGCATTGTTTACATAGGGTATGTTGTCTAGCTATGGTATTATTTGAAACAATGACTAAATGCTTGAGAACCGTAAGCTAACAACTGTTAAATGGAAATTTACAATGACTGAAATTACTTATGGAATGTAACAAAATTTTGTACACCTATTCTATATAAACTGATGACTTTTAAAACAAGGAAGGAAGTCTTCTCAGGCTTTATGTCCTAACGTTTTCCCTTTCTAAGCTACCTGGAGACGCCACTATGTGTTTATAGACTGTCTATGAGCCACGTTCTCATAACTGGTTACTCAATATATTGATTTGATCCAGTCATACATTTTTCTATAATTCATATGAAACGTAATTTTTGGTCAACCCCCTACAGCCCCTTAATAGTCCACGTTGTTTATGGTCGTCCCTATACTTACTGTTTTATCATATTATTCATGTCAATTATTCGTAGATACACTACTGTTCATCAAACAGGTATTAAATTCAAAATTTTTTTTTGGCACAAAAGTTCATTCAATTTTAGCAAAATTATAGTTTATTGTAACTTGACCATATTTGCGGCAGTCGTTAACTTAACATTTGACATTGACGTGCATTGACGTGATTTGGATCAAACTCATTACCTAAATGTGTGCATTACAAGCTAAGGAACAAAAACGTGTCCTTTTTGGCACAATCTCACCTCGGCAGACGGTAATTAAGATTTCATGAATATTTGTTTACTGTTGTCTTTTTCAACACGTATTTTTATAACTTTTTATTGGAAAATTTGTGACTTTTGCCCAAATTTACATTTTATCCTTACGGATTGAGTTCGATATAATAAATTTTCATTAATGGGGTCATAACCTCATAGGGTTATGATTAAAATTAATCCTGGATGAAATTTCTATTTCAATAAAAATAAATAAAAAATCTGCTATCGCTTTTTTCACTAAAGGGACAATTTGCGCAGTTTTGCGGTACAGCGGGCAGTACGCATTCGAAAGCTTTATTTTTCACCTAAATTTTGAATGTAGTCACAACCGTGGCAATCTGCGGCAACTAAACTTTTAAGCTACTTTTCCACAAAAAAACACGCTTTTTTTCAGTGTCAGGCCTACTATGACCAAATTTTACAATTTCTAATGAAAGAGATTTATTTTGCACAATATTTACAAAAACTTTTCCTTTTACGTCAAAACAATCCAAGCCTTCATTAAAGCTACAGAGCGTTGCAAAGTAATTTACTTTTTTTCAGAAAAATGTCAAAAAACGTCAGTACGCCAAGCTTTGAAAAGTCATAAAAAAATCAGATTTCATGGTATTGCGCCCAAATTTTGGATTTAGACACTTGAATGTTATAGCAATAAAGGAATTTTTTTTTTGGCTGATGGCCAGCAATTCCCCACTGTGCACTATAGTCCATACGGCTAAAATCTGAAGACTACGGTAGGCTGGGCATGTAGTAAGGATGTCGGACGAAAGCCCAGTCGAAATAATTGCGCAACGATATATTTATATGATTTTGTTGCAGCACCCGTTCATTCGACTGTAGCCTTCCATAGTGGACAGACTAGCAGAAGAAACTTACATACTGCACTGGTTTTTGGGGGTCACCTTCCACAGCGTTAGATATTGGATTTCCGTCTGTGTGGGAAGCACAGTCATACAGACATGTCTGTAGTACTGTTGATTTTGTTCGGATTTGGTTCGTTCGTTTCGCTTCCAGCCGTTTGGGCACTGCCAACAGTTAATTTGTGTGTGTTCGCTAGTTATATGTATTGTTCTGCTTGCTTGCCTGCAGTGAGCGAAGAAATAAAAAGAGAATTTAAATGACTATATTGAACTCGAATGTAACGGGATGATTATCCCGTGTCTTCGGAACACAGCGATCCGCAATGACGGGAATTTAAAGAAATTTTCTAGTGATAATATTCAGTTCCACCTACTCTTATTCACAACTTCGAATAAACTATTTCGGAGCGCTAAGAAGTACCAATGGTGTTGTCACCAGGGTTCTACATTTTCGAAATAAAACAATGAAACTGAATATTTCGCGCTGTCATTTCGTTTCAAACCGTTTCATTTTCACTTGATTCCTTTCGGCTACTGTCAATCCCTTCTTTCTCTCTTTCTCGTCTATTGTTCATCGGATCATTTCAAATGAAATTGATGACTACTTCAATTGACGGAGAGAGTGACGGAGAGAGAGACTCTTTACTTTCCTTCAGCGTCTCAATTGAAACTCCCTCTTCCCTATACAAGCGTGGATTACTGTATGGAAACACCCTGTCTCTAACAGCGCTCATTGTCATTTTCAATTGAGAATCCTCATGTGCGAGTGACGCTGATAATCTTCGCTTTCAATTGAAAAGCATTTGCATCATTTTCAAGCAGTTGTCAAAATCAAAGCAAGAGCTTTCGAGTAGTTTTCATGTGACTCACGAAATGCTTGAGAATGATACAAAAGCTTTTCAATTGGAAGCGACGGGTCAAAGTGTCACTATAACGTGATAATTGTCAATTGACTAAAATATGATCGCATTTAGTGGAGAGCAACTATATTTCAAGAACTTCTAGCACCACTTTTAATCGCGGCCACATATTTTATAATTTGCAAAGTAAGAAAATTCAGCATTGCTTCAAGAACGTGTCTGTGGCTCTGAAAAGGGCCGATTGTAATTCTTTTTTTTTTTTTGCAGGTAGAATGTAACAATTTGCTTCGAGCCAGTATATTTTCCAACAGCTTTAGTTTAGCTTGAGTTGCGGACCTGGCGGCAAGTTGCCCTGGTAACAACAAACGTACGAAAGTCTGAACTTGGCTACATTACTGCTTCTCTTCGGGTTCATCTGCATACTTAGAAACAGTGTGCAGCGCAATCCGTCCTCTTTTAAGAATTCCTTTATTCTATCACCTAGGCCGCGCTGGCTGCTTGTTGCGTTAGTCCTCTTCGTAGGTATTTAAGACAATCACACAGGTTTTTTTTTGCGTAGCAGATTCGGACATCGTCGATAGTATCTTGCTGCAGTTGGAGTTCACGGGCAACGCAGCTAGAAGCAATAAATGTGTCTCGTTTTATCGTGTCATCTGTAATTCGCAAAGTTGAGGAGTTGAACCAGCTTTCATCCCAGTCACTTTTGTCCAGGAAGTTCAACATAAAGCTGTTTTCCTCCCTAAGAAAACGAAAAAGAAAACATAATTCGACTTTCCCACGAAGAAGTGATACTCTACCTGCAACTGTGTTCCAGCAACCTTCAACATTGTTTTCGAAACACTTTAAGTTAATTGTACAACGCTTTTCTTCAAGGTTACCTATTTTTCAATGAAAAAGAGAGTCTAAAGGGACTCATTAAATTCACCGCTTCTTTCAGTAAACCTGATTAACGTCAATCAAATGTATTTCCAATCGTATTGCAGGAAATATATTGACATAAGATGGGCCTTGTGGTCGTTTCTTATAAACAACCTATTTAATTATTTTGTTCAAGAAGATTCAAACCCGTTCGGGGACAATTTATCATTGCGTTTATTTTCAATCTTTTCTTACCTTCAGATACTTTTTTAGAATTTTTGGAGTAGAATACTTCTCTCAGGAAGTTCGGCTACATAGGGATGTGAAATGAAAATCTAAAACCGAAAAAGTGAAAAATATGTCCAATTTCAAATGCTAATAAATCGGTTAGTATTCGATGGATTTCCTTCCTTCTTGCAGCAATAGATTGGAAAATCTTCTAAGATTCTTCCCAAAATAATATGATTGTAATTTTATTATTCACACTATTGTACTATTGAAAATAGTCAAGCCTTTTCAAAACGAAAAATTCGACCTCTGATTGGTCGTTACATGATTGCTTCCCAAGCACGGTCGACAGAATCATATACCTTGCAATTAAAAACATGCTATTTGGCCTATATAAGAGCCTGTTTCAGCCGAAGCCGCTCGTAATAGTTCTAGACAGCGACAACAGCAGTCGTCGATCCTTAGCAGCAGCACTAGCCCTGTGGTTGGTCACCACGTCTCAGGAGCAGCGCGGTCCTTCTCAGCGTGTGTCGCCAGACTGCCATTATTCCCCCCGTGTTGGGGCAGAAGGAAGATTGCCATCAGGAAATCCAATTTTGAAAATCAAAATGCCTGCTTCAAGGTAAATAAACAAGTTATTGAAAGTTAATAATTTTTGACAACGCAAGCAAGCATTCTGTGTTGGATACTAGCAATTTCAATCTGTCGCACCCGTCTAATTTACTGAATGTGAAATAGCTTCCACAGTGCATGTTGTCCGTGATTCTTAATTCCCCCAATGTTAGGGCAGCTCAAAGGTTGTAATTAGCAACCGATTTTGAACCGCAACATGCTTTTTTGAAGGCAAATAAAAAAATAATTGAAGGTTAATAATTTTCTGGCATCAACACAAGCAGACATTCTGTGCGGGATGCAATCAAATTCTGTTGTAGTTGTCTAATTTTTACTTTATTGGGTTAACCCCCCACTGTAGGGGCAGCGCAAAGGCTGTGATCAGCATAACCGACTTTGAATAACAAACTGCCCTGTTAGAACGCATTCACAAAGACAGTTAGTTCGACTATGCAGAGCTAATATAAAGTCGATTCAATCAATCAGCATGAACAGAATTTCGTCGTCTCCCAGCTGCCAAGCTGCAACATGATGCAACACGTAACAGCGAGCAAACGAAATCGCTTGATGTTACAAACCGCAATAAGATACGGGTTAAAACCGTTGCATGTGTGAGAGCATCATCGGTGTTTATTCGCTGGGTACAAAAATCAAACGCGAATTGTGGAATACTTCGTCTAAAGAACATTAGGAAATGGTAAAATTGAACTGAAAGGCGTGGCCTATTACGTAGCACCCTTCGGCTATAAAAAAGAGTTTCTGGGAAAACTAGCTACATTAGTGCTGGGACTATCCGGATTAAAATATCCGGATATCCGACCTCGGATATCGGACAAATATCCAAAATCCGGATCAATCGGATATCCGGACATTATCCGACAGGATATCCGGATTTTCGGATAGTCGGATATCCGGATATCCGGATATTGTATCCGAACATAGTTTAATGAGAATTATGTAATAAATACTTACGAGGGGATGGGGGATTGTGGAAAAAGCCATTTTTCGCGTTACATTTCATTCGAATGGGCCCAAAAGCTAGAAAAAAATCCGGATATCCGGATAGTATATCCGGATATCCGACTATTCGATTATCCGTATCCGGATATCCGGACATCCGAATAGTATTCGTTTACACATTCGTGATCCGAACTTCGGATAACCGGATCACGAATATATCCGGTTAAAAGTCCCAGAACTAAGCTACATTCAGTAGTCGGAAGGTGAACTGGATGGACCGTCCACTGCCAATGAGCGGTCAACATTTATTTGCTAGGAAGAATGACTGACACGCAAGCAGCCGGGTTATCTTTCTTGTAAAAGTATTCTACTTTATCCTTACGGTCGTGGCTTTGCACACAACCCTTCTGTGATTTTTTTATTTTTCCCCTAACGTATTGTTAGTCACTTAAAGTTACATTCAGGATTATTTTCTTCTCAACTTATACTGGTTTTTAGGGAGACGTTTTAAAGTTTTTTTTGGGTTAATTTGGGATTAAGTTTTGTTAATAGCATTCGGCCTTTTTTTTAATTCAAACCTAATTTTTAAGATTTTCCTGTTTTCCTGAGAACTTGTTAACCTGTAATTTGATTTTTTTACTTTCTCAGCGCGTGTTCATTCATTTTAAGTTAAATTTGGTTTATATGTTTCCATTTTCTAATCTTTTTGCCTTTCTCCTAGAAAGGTATAGCAATCACTGGAAAAACCAAAGGTATAAAAGTGGTCCCAATGGCCGAATGTCATATACCACTCGACCCCTTTCGACGTACTGAGCATTTTCTGTATGTATGTATGTATGTGTGTATGTGTGTGTGTGTGTGTGTGTGTGTGTGTGTGTGTGTGTGTGTGTGTGTGTGTGTGTGTGTGTGTGTGTGTATGTATGTGCAACTTTTTTTTCTCAGTCACTTTTCTCAGAGATGGCTGGACCGATTTTCATGAAATTAATTGCAAATGAGAGGTCTAGTTGCGCCATAGGTTGCTATTGAATTTCATTGTAATCGGATTTTTAGTTTAGAGGTTATGTATCAAAATGTAAAAATCACGAAACATCAATATCTCAGAAACCACACAACCGATTTCAATGAAACTGGTTTCAAATGATCGGGCTGTCTCCAGAATCCTTAACTTTCAAATTTCGTTATGGTTGAGCATATGGTTCAAAAGTTATGTAAAGAAAAGTTATCCTAAGGTTGTTTAAACTCACTCATTTTTCTCAGAGATAGTTGAACCGATTTTCACAAAATTAGTGTCAAATGAAAGGTCTAGTTGCCCCATAGGTTGCTATTGAATTTTATTGCAACCGGATAGTAACTTTGTCCGTTGTTCATAAAAATGTGAAATCACATAATGAAAGTAAACATATTGACTTTCTCCTAACGATCACTGGAAACTTTTTTCTCACTCACTTTTCTCAGCGATGGCTGAACCGATTTCAATGAAATTAATTGCAAATGAAAGGTCTAGTTGCCCTATAAGATCGATATAAGATTGAATTTTATTGTAATCAGATTTCTAGTTTAGAGGTTATGTATCAAAATGTAAAAATCACGAAACATCAATATCTCAGAAACTGCACAACCGATTTGAACAAAATTGGTTTCAAATGAACGGGCTACCTAAAAACCCTTAACTTTTGAATTTTGTGGTTCAGAAGGTATGGAAAGAAACGTGTTCTGGATACTATTTAATCTCACTCATGTTTCTCAGAGATGGCTGGACAGATTTGCATAAAATCAGTGTCATATGGAAGGTCTTGTTGCCCCATAAGACCCTAATGATTTTTTTTTGCAAACGGATTATTACTTTGCCTGTTATGTTTAAAAATGTGAAATCTAGCTATTGAAAGAAACATATTCCGAAGACTACCTGGACTCACTCACTTTTCTCAGAGATGGTTGACCCGATTCCCACAGAATTAGTATCAAATGAAAGGTCTAGCTGCCTCAAACACCCTATTGTATTTTGCTGTAATCGGATTGTAACTTCGTCTGTAATGTATCGAAATGTGAAAATCACGAAACTTCATAATCTTAGAAACTACACAACCGATTTGAACAATAGTGATATCAGATGAACGGGCTAGTTAAGGGTTAACTGATGAATTATGATTGAACACGTGGTTTCAAAGTTTGGCTGCTTTATACGTTCCCTTTTCATTTGATTATAATCGAACTTAAGCAACCGTTATGTATTAAATTGTTAATAAAACAACGAAAGTCTATTATCTCAAAGATTACATGAATTATTGGAACATAACTTGTGTCATACGAACGAGTCATCTCTCAAACTTACAAATGATAAACTTCATAACAATTTGATATGTGGTTCAGAAGTTATGAAAAGTAAAGAAATTAAGAGACTATTCAAAACTATACCTGCTATGATCAATATATGTGACCTCAACATAATTTAAATATGTTATCGTTCAATTTAAACGTTTCTGATATTGCTGATGATTGAATTTAATTCAAATTTCAAATTTTATACTTTAGTTACAACATCAATATTTTAGTACCCAAAGAGTGAATATTCCTTTATTGGATTGCAGCGTTCATGTAAATCTATTTTTACAAATAATAAGTTTAAATGAGAAAGGCTGGGTCTGACCGCTAGGTGGATTAATTAAGGTTTTTCACTGTGCTTCAAAGCACAGATTTTATCTCTTCAGTTTCAACAGAAGCATTTAGTAAATTGAATGCTTTTTGTTTTTGATTTCTTGTATAGTTTATTCGACATTTCTGTATTTTAGAAACTCTTTTCAAGAGTTTTGAAATAATTGATGGTTATTTACAGTTTGGCAATAAATTTTGTTTCGCTAGAAGTCATTTTAGAGTTGATTTTGGAGTCTATTGTGTTGTTTTTCTGGCGTTTGAAAATGTTTTCAGTCATTCAGAGCATGATTCGTGATTATATTTCTTTCGGTTTTCTCTGACTATAAAGGCGTTTGCGAGTATTTGGATTTCTTTGCTGGTTTGAAGAGAAGATAATAATTTGTTTGCATAAATAATTTTTTTGCAAACATTTTTAACAGAAAATTACAGCACCACAAAAATTATTTTTGTTTCTAGTCTCTTTCAACTTAGGAACCATTCACAGCAATATTTGAAATCAATTTCTGCTTCACCTTTTCCTTTTTTTGGGTTCTTGGTGCTGATTAACCTGATACAAACTGGAACATGATACCTTGTTGTAAATAAAATCTATTTTTGGTATCATGTTTATTTTATTCGAAAATAATTTTCAAAACGTCTATGGAAAATCGAGAGTAATAATGTTTGAAATAACAGGCATTTCACACTATTTTTTTTGTTTAACAAAACATATTTCTATCAAACTTTCGATACTTTGAACGAGTTTATGTGAAAAAAAAAACTCAAAACAAAATCTAGAAACTGTTATTTAATACAGAAACAACAGCTTTTGTTTTTGAATTATATTTCCTCATGAAGAAAAAATTCAGTCAGATAATGCTGTCATAAATATATCAAGGATCAAGCACCAACTCCAGCAGAAGTAGAAAAAGATTCGCAAGCACATTTCACGCGACTGTACAGTCTGCCTGTCCGATTCTACGACCAAATTTAAATTACCTAAATGGGTGGTGAATATTACGATGCAGTACAAATAGCCGCGTTACAACATTACAACACCGGATCCGCAAAAGTATAGCGCCCAGTCGAAATGTTCTAATTGCGTAATGCTCGAACGTGATAAATCAACTATTTCTGCAACACTAAATTTTCGAATTTGAGATAGTCGCTCGTAAATTGCGTCAATACTGCAACATTACATATTACATCCTGTAATATACACAGAGACGCGTTTCCACTTAGGCGTATTCCATCCGTTTCATTGTGGAACAACTGAGATAAACGTGAAAAATTATTCCATATCCAGTAACAAATGAGTGAAATATGTCCGTTCTAGATGTGGCTGGGGCGAAATGAAAAAAATAAACAACAGGAAAATACGCGGATATATCAAATTAACAGTCAAGCGTCGGCAATAAATAGAGTAATTTTTTGGTCCCTGAGCGTTCATTTTATTGTTGCTGGTGGAACGGGGCGGCCGGATTGGAAAGGGAAGAATCGGGGCCGTACCGCTGGAGCAGACTGAAAACGGAAAGTGCTGAACAGATACAGATGATGATGATGATGATACTACAAATAAGTACCCGACCCAGCAGTGACCGCTCTCTTGCCGCACACCGCCAGCTATGCTACTAATAATCGTAATGACGATGAATAAATTCATTAATTATACTTTTTCCTCTGGCCTTCCGGTTGGTGTTGGATCTGGCGACAGAACCGCCGAGGGGAAGAAGATAGTAGCTACATATTTTCGTATCATTAGTCAGAAGCGCTAATGAACCAAACTAGACGAGAGCCAACCGCGCGGTTCAACCGGGCAAAGCGATTCAATTACCACTCGACTCCGTTGCATAGTTTTAGTTCAGTCGGATAGCCTTTCAACTCGCTAGCGCTACAATCAATGGAACACTTTTTTTTTTGTTTCGCCGTCCTCGATTGTCATGTGGGTGCGATGCGTTAAAGAAAGCAATGAACGTCAAGATAGGATTAATAAACGCTATATTTAAATGCATAATAACAAATTCAACGCGTTTGACTGGGTCAACCATTCCCAAGATTTTGCAACTATTGAGTTTGCTATGAACACGTTCGAACAATTATGCTTTTTGCTTTTTTATTGTTTTGGCTGAATATTAAATTGGACATGTTTTTGTGGAGTTCTCCAGGAGAAGATTCTAATCTACCTTTGCATTTGATTCGAGACACCTTTTCTCAAAAATTTACATATATGTATACAATTTACCCCAACTTAGGGTATTATCAAGCTTTGACAATTGATGTTTGCAAACTTACACTTTATAGATGTTGGTTTTCAGTTAGATTTTTTATAAAATATTGTCCAAATATATTCGTAATGCTATGTAAAATCTATTCTGAATCACAAAGAATCCTAAAACCATGCAGAGATTTGTGTAAATTAGTAGTAATACGAACTATTTTGAGGGCTTCAACAGAAAATTATTTCTCATAGCTCATCACTAAGCACAAAAAAAAAAAACAAAAAAATCGTGACAGCAATGCATATATTACCGTCATGAGGTTTGTTTACAATATGTTTTGGTTACCAATACAAATTTTGTTGGTGCGAGAAACAGTTATTTTACTTCTGGGAAAAGTTTTTTAGTATTTAAATAAACAACGAGACAACCTTCTATATGCTTTCTTAATTTTATTTTTTTGTGTGACATTTTTTTTTTCCTGTGTGGACTCATTACTGCGACCAGAGCTTAGATCTATTGTGATATTGCCCAGGTGTTTTCTGTACTCCGCACTTCATATTATTGGCAGTATCACTATAGAAGTAAGTGATAAGCTAGGAAGAGCTTCGTAGCCGCAAGGTTACAGAGTCCGCTTTAATAAGCGAGTGGTCGTGGGTTCGAATCTTAGTAGAATCAGGCCATTTGGTTGTCAAAGGACTTTAACATGGGTTCATTCTCAGGCTCCCCACTACATACCCTTCCTTCAAGCTGAATTCTATAGTACCCTTGCAGACTTTCATCCTAACGAAAAAGCCCCTTCTATAATAAAACTGTTCTGAGTAACGTATAATAGTTCTCTTCAGAGAATTGTAATTATGACGCGGTCTTGGTTGGAGAAACGAGGTTTCGATAAGACTCCTTCCTCTTGACAAAAATATAAGTCCTTCTTGTAATAAACCTGAACAGAGGTGAAGCATTGAGCGCCTCTTCAGGGAATTGTGATTGTGACGCGGTGTTTGGTAGGAGGAACGAGGTTCGATAAGACTCCTTCCTCTTGACAAAATAAGTCCTTCTTATAATAAAACTGATCTCAGAAATATTTACCCTCTACAGGGAATTGTAATTGGCGACATTTGCACGAGGAACGAGGTTTCGATAAGACTCCTTCCTCTTGACATAACAAGTCCCTCTAAGAATAAACCTGGCCAGAGAGGAACGTTAGGTGTAGCCTCAGATCAGGGAATTGTAATTTGGCGATATTGGTAGGATAGAAAAGAGGCTCGGTATAGTAGAGCAGTAAGCTTGAAATGAAAGGGTAAACTCTCACACACAAGCACGGATATAAATGAAAAAGAGTATCATTCACTTCAATATTGATACTGCCAATAATATGAAGTGCGGAGTACAGAAAACACCTGGGCAATATCACAATAGATCAAAACGTCTCTGGTCGCAGTGATGAGTCCACACAGAGGAAAAAAAAGTGATAAGCTAATCATTCATATCCGTGCTTGTGTGTAAGTTTTACCTTTCCGTTTCAAGCTTACTACTCTACTATACCGAGCCTCTGTCCCTCCCAACTATATCGCCTAATTACAATTCCCTGGAGAGAACTTTCATACGTTACTCACACCAGTTTTATTATAACAGGGACTTGATTTGGTTAGAAGGAGAGTCAACAGAGGTACTGTATAATTCAGATTGAAGGAAAGGTACTTGGTGGGAAGCCTGAGAATAAACCGATGCTATAGTCCTTTGGCAACCAAATGGCCTGATTCTACTAAGATTCGAACCCACGACCACCCGCTTACCAAGGCGGACTCTCTAACCTTGTGGCTACGGAGCTCCCCTTGTGTGAAATATTCTTTTATTGAAATTTCGACAAATGAAGCAGCGGCCTCCGTGATTAAAAATCTGGCCCTGATCTGAACACAAATATTTTTGACAGGTTCTTGGCAGTTCAGTCTAAAATATTGAAGCCGAAAATTGCAAATCCATCCCTTGTCAAAATTTACTTGTACTCGTAGTCGGGAAGGTTAGTGAAAAAATACTTCAATTGAAAATAAAAAGTGAAGATTTTTGATTGAGATACGAACGTATTTTCGACGCAGGACTACCCGTATTGTTATATAACAATTTTATTTTTTTTTATTTAGTAATATTTTGCATCCATTCGTATAAAATAAACTTGTGCAAAAAAGGTTGCGTGAAGGATATTAAAAATATTCGAGAAAATGTTGTGTGTTCCATTTTTTGCTGAGACTAGAGTAGAAGCACCGGTTTTGGCCATGATAGAATAAAATTGATAATTGTGCAAAAGTATCTTAGATTACTCTTATTTGGAAATCTGCTTTTGAAACTACTGTTGATATTTGACTGAATTATCACGAATTGTAGCAAATAAATATGCGTATTTTACTTTTAATAAAGGAACTATTTATACTTTCCCCCATTTTTCTATACAGTCTAATGTTTATTCAATTTGCAAGCTATTTTTCATGCAGCATAACTTTATTTAAGTTTGTCCATTTCTATTACAAATTTAGTTATCAGTATCAGGCACAACTTACTACAGCACTTGGATAGAAAAATAGACATTTTGGTATGATATTTCTCAATCTGCAATATCAAAGTTACCAACAGCTTGCAAAAACGTTTACTGATCCATTCTTGGCCACATATCAACGCAATGTCGTGATTAAGAATCCTGAAATTGGTCATATGTTAACAAAACCATGGTAACGTATTAACATTTATGCAACACATGAAATGTACGGAATTTTTCGGGCTGTTATTACTCATTCAAAAAAAAAAAAACCGTTCTCTATTTGTTAAGATTATTCAAAATTATAACTTCCGTTGTAGGGTAATCGCTCCATTATTCATCTCAACAGCTATTCATCTTTTCCCTCATTTGTCCAATTTCCCGTCAATTTTCTACAATTTTTTTAAAGTTAATCTATTTGCTTCTCAATTTTGGCAAGTGGTTGAAAGTTGGTGTTCTTAAATATTCTTCTTAATTTGGTTAGTTCTATAACGAGGACTTTCTGCTGATATAGTATATCTAGATGGTAAAGTCAAATTATAAAATGAATTCGTGTGACTTAAAATTTGGCGCGAGTTGACCAAAGAAGGAGTCCCAAGTTGCCAAATTTTTTTCTATTTAAGCAAAAAAAATATTAATTTAAATTTCATAAAAAAATTATGAAATAGAATAAAGAATAGGAGCCTAGAGATTTTTTTTGGTTGGAAAATATGCAAACAAAATAAAATAATTTAATTATTTAAACTCTATGTTAGTGCAGACTATAGGCGAATGCATCCGCGTTGAACTGATTCATTTACATATTTTTCGTAGGAAGAAGGACAAATATTGTAGTGTACTATTTAAAGTTTGCTTCTAGTCTTCACAACAGCATTTTTACGAGTGCTCCGCTCTATTCGTCTACATTCACATGCAAAAATGGTTTTGGGTTTCTCACTCCCTTCTTCATATAGTTAACGGAATGTCATTACGTTACGCTACGAAGCAGATAAACTGATAATCCGATAATGGACGAGATCTCTCCTGTGTAATATCATTTCAGTTCTACTATTGTGCCTGGTTTAAACATGACGCGTTCATGCGTTGAGAGCTTGTTGTTGGGATTTAGCTTTTCGATGTGCATCTCCAATAACCCCTGCATGCTGATCAGTACCGACGCCTGCCGGTCCAGAACGTAGATCAAAGGAAGGAAGGAAAGGGGTGTTAGTTCGATACTTGTTGTCACAAGCACCACGGGTATAGGAATTTTTTGTTAGTTGTTTGTCGCGTTTCTTCTCTACATACGATAAAACTCTTGGCGGTATTTATGGGCCCTCGTCCACTAAGATATTTTTCGCGAACCTATCTTCTATGTATCTAAGACGTTTTGTTTCATTGATTTTAGGAGTACGACGGGAATAGCGAGCTTTGTACTAATAGAGGAACTGACCGACCCTTCCAATTTTGAACCCGACGTGCACGCACTTTCCCGAGGTTAGTGGTGCGATCTTCGATATATGAACTCACGAAAGCGCGCCAGGTGCCAACATGTTTGAAACCTCATCATATTTGCAGTGACGGGATACAAGCGAATCGTGGAGGTTAAGTAATTTCGGTTACCTTACGTACCGTACGACTCTACGCGTTTCTGCTCATGAACAATGAGTAGCTTTATTTCGTAAGACGTTAAACTTTATTCGGAAACTGTAAGCCGACCGCAATTTTAGAGGATATAAGATCTACAACGCGTTTTCCTCTTGTAATATAATTTGGAATGAGCTAAGTATCCTAATGAATTCAAAAACTGGCAAATTTACATGCATCCAAAGCCCTTAAAATTCAAAAACAAAAAATTGCATCCGACAAGATTTAAACATTATTGAATAAAAAAAAAATTCAAGTGTATCAACATTTGTTCAAAAGCTAGGAAAATCATAAAAATAATAGGGTTAAATATGGTTAAATGACCGTAACCGATTTGCACTTCGCTGCACGCAAAGCTCAGCGGAAGATAAAAAAAAACACACACTAACCCAATCGATGTCAGTGGAGAGGACGTGTTGAACCTCATTCCTTCTTTACGGTTTCCACTCTCTTTTCACTAACACTACCGTTCACTTGGTAAAAATCAAAACGTACACGAATGGCGAACTATATCTTCTGTGCCAATTTACACTGCATAACCACTTCCATTTTTGATCTACTAATTTTCACTCCACTCTAACTAATTTGTATCTTACACACGCGACACCCGATATACTTGAAAATTTACAACTTTTCATGACCTCTAGTGCGAAAATACACGTGAATTTTATTAGAAATTTACGGACCGACTCAATGTACGTTTGTTTTATTGGCCATGTTGCCAGTCCTCGAGGGTTTTTTCAGAAAATTTTCTATATCAAAAATAAACTATACACAAAAAAGATTTTTGCAGTCCAACATTCGAATTCTGTAGGAGGGGTCAAACAACAATCTTTTCAACTTTTCAGGACAATATTTTTTTTAAACTTTTTATAATAGCGTATTCTACGCTGCTGAGTAGAAAATTTTGAAAACTTTCTTTTTTGAGAAAATGGCGCACTTTTGATTATTTTCCGTGACAGGTTATTCGACTTGAATAATATGTTACACTTGCGCACTTAACTTTGTTGGCCAACGGATCGCTTACCGGTCTTAAGCCGAACAAATTAGAGGTGTCCAGCATTTTCTGCCTTGGGCAGCCGTTTCCCAGTTACCTTGTACATCAGCAGATTGTGCATCTTCTCCCACCGAGCACATCCTACCGAGTGCGAGGCCTAACACGGAGTCGAAGGCCTTTTCCTGGTTCTCTACTAAAGATTGTTTAGGCGGCTCTCTCGTCAGGCATTCTGACTACATGTCCAGCCCACTAAGCCTTGCCACGCTGTATTACCTTCACTATATCACCATGATTATATACCTTGTACAACTCGTAATTCATGCGTGTGTTCCACACTCCATCTTCAAATTTACTAGAGATGCACCGAATAGTACTATTCGGCCTTTGGCGAATATTCAGCCGAATATTCGGCCGTACATTCGGCTGAACACAACGTTGATCGTATGATCACAAAATAACGAAATGGTTATTGTTTGAAGTTTAATTTGTTTCTTTCACTTTGCAACTGTTCATGTTTAAAAAATCATTAAAAATTGTCCGAACTATTACACAAGAAATAATTAATTTTGCGCCTATGGAATGAGGTACGCTTATCCGTGGTGCATCTACTCTTGTTCTTATTTGAGTTGTCGTTTAAAAACCATGTTTTCGAGGATTATGGTTAACACAATTTAAAAGTTTGTGTTACACCTATTTTTAGAATTGCATTGCATGCAATTCCATAAAATGCGAAAAATGAACGTGAACTGAGGATGTGACTTTAGCTTAAAGAAAATATACCTCATCCAGACGAGTCATGAACTGGAGTGGAGTGTGGAAATTGCGGTTCGTGTTCCGTCTCAATAAGATATTTTCCTTTCTAAGCCTAAGTTACATCCTCAGTTTTCGTTTACCCCCGTTCATAAAACTTTGCACTGTACTTTTATAATATTTCCTGATAATCATTGGCCACTATTCGGCTTATTCGGCCTATTCGGCCGAATAATAAACCTACTATTCGGCGAACCGAATATTCGGCAGAATCCTATTTTTGCTGATATTCGGCCCGAATATTCGGCTGGCCGAATATTCGGTGCACCTCTACAATTTACCGCCAAGTATCTATTGCAGAACTTAACGATAAAAAACTCCAAGCATTCGTTGATCAGTTTCATGTCTGTAAAGGGCCACCGGGAGGACCAGCGTCCTATAAAGCGCAAGTTTTGTGCGAATTTGTAAACTAACGTTGGTGATGATTAAACTCTTAAAATTTTGCTTTGTTACTTTAAAAGCAATAACTAAAAATTATGCTTTCGGTAACAAATTCGTTACTTGCAAAGCATTAATTTTTAATAACTCAAAATATACAGGAAATAAAAATAAACATTCTTTAGTGAAATCATGAATTTTGTTTTAGCAAACAACATTGTAAAGCTTTGGAGAATTGTGAAATACCTACCCAAAATACCTACCCAAAAAAAAAAAAAAAAAACAAACCAATAGCATAAAAGGACACCTTTTGCCTATAAAAACGTCTATCACTTATCACTTTGAATGCCACACAGTAGTCTCTCGATTTTATCATCCCCCAGCATCAGTGGGTTGATGAAATCGATTGAATCCCCGTGTTGCTGGGGGAAGATTCAGAGAATTCAAAGTGATAATTTAAGACAACTTCTGTAATAAATAAAACGGAAAACAAACGGGTAGAGATAAGGAAAGTGATAGAATCGGATTTTTTTATTACCATTTTTCATTGAAGATGTTAAACCAATAACTTAATAACATCGTGACATCCGTAATTTAAATAAATACAAAGCAACGTTCTGGGTGATCTCAAAAAACAAACTTTGCAGGAGACATTATGTTTCTATTTGTTACGTATTACGAGCGTATGAAAAGGTACTTAAAATCACAATTTTGCGAATTTTTAAACTTTCAGACTATTATAGACAAAAGTTTGTACCTTCAATTGAATGTCTAAAGATGGTTAAGCAGGAAGTACACCCGAAAACATCAAAATATGTTTAATAACTATTTTATTTTAAGAGAAAAGAGATAATGCTGATGATGGTTGATAGTTTTGTGAAAAGGTGAAAAATCGGGAAATAAAGTTAAAACAAAATTTGTGATGTGATTTGGTGCTTTATACTAGATAACTTTAAGTGGCTCGTAATATGTAAGGGATAGAAACACGATGTCTTCGGCAGAATTGCATATGGGTCATTCCATAGTGTACATGCGATTTTAATTACGAAATTTAAAACTATTTTCGTAAAAATGCTATATCTCGAGATTGGCTCATATTACTACGGGGCGATAAGTGTTTCTTACGTAAAATTTTACACGGAACACGATGAAGTTATCAAATTCAAAATAACAATGGCTGCATTTGCCGAAAATGTAAATTTACCTTTAAAATACAAAAATAATTTATCTGGCAACACTCCCGGTCAAAAGTTATATTTTTCCTTGGTTTATTCTGTACAAGAATCATCTATCAGTATTTTTCGGACATCTTACGTCTAGGAATTGTAAGAAAAAGAATAAACAGATTTTTAACGAAAATTGTGTGACTTTGCAATAAAGAGGGGGTCCTACAGAGCACACACTGTTTCCAAAGCTGCAAAAACGTAATCGAAATTGTTTTGACTCAAAAAACTTGATTTTAGAGCCACAGTGCCTGATTAATCCACTTAACAGTGAAAAGCGAATTTCACATTTTTAATTTTTGCCTATAAAACTTAATCGCGTTCGGTAAAGTTGTGGCACATTTCATAAGAAACAACTTTGTCAAAGTTACCATACTTCTATCTGTCTATTTAAATGGGCTTATGAGGAGTTTTCTACAAATTGCCACTAAAAATCAGTTTTTTCAACATAACTTTTAGTAGTGATTTTCTACAAATTTTCAATGTTCTATAATGTTGTTTGCTATAACAAAACAAACAATGTCTGCGAAGAAAGTTTATTTTTATCTCACATATTTCTTTGGTTATTGGAGGTTTTTATTTAAATAATACATTAATTTACTAACAGATATCTTCAAAATCTGCAAATATCTGCAGACTAAACCATTTCTATATAAAAGTATAACTAAAACATCATTCAATCCAGATATAGGCATTTGCCTCTCGCTGTCTCCTGTGTTTATATTTGTAAGTAAATTGGTGCACTATTTTAATAGAAATCTTTAATAACTGGATAAGTATAAGAGATTATTGTACTGAAAAACATTGTAGAACATGGAAAAATTTTAGAAAATCACTATAAAAAGTTATATCAAAAAAATGATGAAATGATGAAAAATGTTTCAATTGACAGATATGGTGTTTTCGACAAAGTTGTTTCTTATTAAATATGCTAAAACTTTACTCAGAAAAGTGGATTTTTATATGCAAAAATGAGAAAAATAAAATTCGTTTCTCTCTTTTGGGTAGATTAATCACACAATTCTAACTTTCATAATATGAAGAATAATTAACAAACAACTTTGCTAAAGACACTATGGCTCCAAAATTTTTTTTTAGTAGAAAGTAATTAGTGTGAATAAGTGCATTATTTAGGTAGAAATCTTTAATAACTACAAAAATATGTAAGATAAACATGAACTTCCTTTAAAGAAATTGTTTGTTTTGTTATAGGAAACAATATTATAGAACATTGAAAAATAATAGAAAATCAGTAATAAAAGTTATATCGAAAGAACTGATTTTTAGTGGCAATCTGAAGAAAACTCCACATAAGTCTATTAAAATCAGCAAATATACGCAAAAGTTGGATGGTGCGAAACCAGTACAAAATTGTGCGTTTTTAGCGCAATTGTTGATGTAATTCGGAACCAGTACAATGATTGCGTGTTGGGCATAACGCAATTAATGCTCTAGCGTTTCTCCAATGTATTTGGCAGCTCCAAACTACTACACCTAAACAGTTTCAACTGGTATCAAGCAAAGCGAGCGAGAAGCGAAACCATCCTCCTCCTTTCTGCTTGAGGACGAGACATATGATATGCTTGAGGACGAGACATATGCTACGCTTCAAGTCTTTTGCACACACGCTTTCGAGATACTTTTCCTTCTTTATGCATTCCTCTGAATAGCAGCAAGCACGTACCGACAGTATGAGTGAGACTAACAACACTGGTATCAAGTATGTACAGCATACAGTATGTACAGCTCATTTCGTGAAGCAACGAGATATCGCCTTGCGCATCGCAATCCGAACCGAAAGGTAAGCGAAAGAGCAACCTGCAAATTGTATGTGATGTGTCTAGTCTCGTCGCACCTACATGGAAATTTTACGAGCGAGAGAGAAATTTCTCTCGTTATAGCAGTCACTAATACACTCGACGTGAGAAATAAAGTGTCGGTTTATGATACATATTCTGATTTCATTCTATGTCAATGTATTCGCGGTACAACTGTTGCGTTATGCGTTTAACACATTTATTGTGCGATTTCTGTGCAACATTTGTGGGAATCGGGAAGACACAATGATTGTAAAAGACTTCAACTTTTGCGTGAGAAGTATGGTTTTCACTGTTGAATGGATTGATCACTAAACTGGCTAAATTGGGATTTTCCCAAAGAGACAGTAGATGAATAATTCCCCCAACTTTGAGCGAAATCTGTGATGGTCGTGTCCAAGTTTGTGCTCTTTCGTGGTCACTTCGTATGGAGTGACCCATATGGACTAAATTTGGGTTTGGTTGTGGATTATTTTGAATAGGATGATTAGACAATTTCCCAGATCTCCCAGATGGTCTTGAGGTACGATGCTGGCCCAACAAGCCAGTCGTCGTGGGTTCGAGTCTCAGCTCGGGAGAGACTCTTAGTGTCAGTAGGATCGTAGCGCTAGCCCCGCAATTGTCCTGTACACTAAGCAGTCGGCTGCGAAGTCTGTGTATAACAAACAGAAGGTCATGTTCCGAATCGGAATGTAGCACCAAGTCTTTGCTTTGCTTTGATTAGACAGTTTGGATTGGATTAGGAGAGAAAGAGATTTGAATTGGATTGAAACTGCATTAGAATTGGATGCGGACTGTATATGGATTTTTTGATTTGGACTCAATTTGGATAGAATTTAGGTGAGACTGAATTTGGTGTGAATAAATATTAAGTTTGGATTAGGTTTAGACTGAATTTTGATAGGACTCAACATGGATTTGGAGTGAATTTGAAATGGAATTCGATTGGATTTGGATAAGATTTGAATTGGATTTAGATGCAATTTGAATTTGACCTTAATTTTGATTGGAATGATTGAATTGAATGATTGGATTGAACTTTTCAAAAGTTTAAGATTGGATTTGGTGCGAGTGTGTGAGTGTGATTTGGATTGGATGTGTGTTGGATTCGTGTTCGATTGGAGTAGAGTTGGGTTTTGAATTGCAGTAGATTGGATGTGATTTGTCTTTTGTATTGAGTTATGATTCGATTTGGGTTCAATAGGATTTAAATTGAATTTGTATTGGGTTAATATTTCGTGCGAATTATATTTAGAGTTGGATTGCATTTAATTTGTAATGGATTCGGCTGAATTGAACTTGGGTTAGATTTGGATCAAATTTGGAGTGGAATTGAATTTTATTAGGATTTAATTCAAAGTGGTTTTAATTTTTTTTGTATGCCTGAAGGGAATTGAACTCATAGATGGAGTTAAGCTAGATGGTTGTAAGTCTGTGCTCTAATTCGGAACTACATGGTTGATGGTTTTAAATTGGATTATTAGAAGTTTTTAGGAGGAATTTCTACCCTCCAAGCTGGTCTCGAGGTATGTTGCTGGCCTAACAAGTCAGTCGTCATAAATTCGAGTCTCGGCTCGGAAGAGACAGTTAGTGGCAGTAGGATCGTAACGTTAGCCCCGCAATTGTCCTGTACACTCAACAGGATGCGAAAAATGAACAAGGGCTGAGAGTGTGACTTAGACATAGTACAAAGTCATTCACATACATTGCCTACTTCACAACATCATGGGTCATGGGTCATAAGACAAAAAATATTATCAGTTCATAAAGATTTCGATGTATGTATTTACGAGATTTGTGAGCTAGAAATTATATAAGGTTAAGTTTAAGTAAGCCTGGTATTTAGGTTTTTTTTCTGTTCTGTGCTGGCACATTATTCTTACTTCGTACATATTAAGTAGTGGTACAATTAGGCATAAAAACCCGTATTTATTTTTATTATATTTTATTATATCTTATTTTATCATATTTTATTTTATCTTATGCAGAAACGTGCCGAAGCTGTTCGCTACCCTACTTGAGGGTAGTCTATGCTTGAATGTCTAATTCACAATCTATGTTTCAATACCAAAACTGTGTACAAGTCGTTGCGCTAACGGCACTCGTCGTCAATAAAACATTGAAACACAACAAAACGGTTTCCCCTCCTGCGAACTAACGGAATGAGACCGCTGCAGGTTTCCCGACTGAGTCCCACCCAGCGGAGGGGAAAACTCACCCACAGCCGTGGTGCGTCGTAGAACCGTTTGGTTTACAACGTCGCCAACCGGTTCACGGCGGGATGCTGTGGAATGCCGAATCTCTTATCAGCTAGCCCTTACAATTCTCTCTTTCTTCCATTCTACTACGGCACAACTTTTATACTGATAGCGCTCTTTTGCTCCAAACTTTCCGCCATTTCTCTTGCTTCCCACCAGAGCGAGAATCACCCGAGAGCATACCCGCAAAGGATCATCAGGATAATGCTTTGTTTATTTTCCTCGTTTATTTACCGTGTCGAGTCTGCTGCTGCTGAGACTGCTGACTGTCTGCCTGTAAGCAAAAGAATGACTTTTCCTCGCTGCTCGGTTGTGCGTTCTCTCTCTCTCTCTTTCGCTGTCTTTCTCTCACAATGTTTCCTCACTTCTGACTTCCGACCGAGCCACAGCAGGAAGACGGTGGAGAACGCTGGATGCTGTTTATCTCAATCTCTGGTGGCGTTTCGTGCCATGCTGTGCCGGAGTTGGTTTGCTGGTTGATGATGCTGGCGACTGCTGATGGCTAAGCTTCGGATGCGAGAGAGCGCCCTTGCGATCGGGGCGGGCGAAAAAGAGCGTGTGACATCCCGACAGGGAAAGCGCTTTTCGGCGATACATTACATCACACATTTCTGCACAAATCTGCACCAAATTAGTGAGAGTTTTACTTTTAAACCGTGCGGTCACGTTCCGGAGCGGATGTCGAACTCGAGCGCGGTTGACTGCGTTTACTGGTGGATTGCGGATGATTGAACCATTATTGACCGAATTGGTCGGGAACGGGGCGTTGATTGCATCTGGCTCGTAGCCAAGCAGAGCTGCGTCCTAGAGACCTTTGATCTTCGAGCGTGTTTCCAATTACTGGGCACGAGGAAGAAGCAGAAGCGAAAAGTGTTTCCAATATCGAGCGAAAAGGATTTCACGCCCAGCCGCACAAAAATAATAAGGATTACTGTCTTCACGGTGGTCGGATTTGGTAAAGTGAGAAAAGCGTAATGAAAGTGCTTTCTACGACCACACGTAGCGGAGGTCGAATGCGTGGGATCGGTAGATAAAATCTTTCAGCTGGCTCGAGGCAGCATCCTGTCGTGGTGGTTTCCGGCCGTGTTTGTCCGGCAGGTTGGGCGAGCAAATGTTCCGGTAGCAAGCAGAGGACAACAGACAAGCGTTTTGTCCCAGGGGGTACGATAGTCGTAGGTTCTAAGCGTGTCCGGGAAATCGATTACGTCTTGCGGTGCGTTTGACCATCCTTTTTCTGCTCGCGTCCAGTGGAAGTGTTGTCGAGTTTTCGTCTAGTGAGTGGCTTGCAGCGTTTAGTGGAGGAGGTGAACTCTGTTTTTGCCCCCGTCCCCTCTCAGCCAAAACATGGCTTGATTACACTTGATAACGGTGGCTTGCTCTGCGGTTTTCGTTTCACTTTTGTTCTGCCAACACGCGCATTTCAACGGAATACATAAAGTAGATAGACTATTCGCCACCATCTCCGCGGTCGGTTTCCTGCGGTCTGATATGAAACTCTGTAGAAGCAAGAGCATGGTGGGGGAATTGGGAAAACCAATGCAATCTCGCTAGCCAGCGCGCGACTGCTGTGGGTATGAAGTGATAAATTAATTAATTTTCTCTTCTCCGGAAGCAATCGGGAAAAATCATTGCGGTTCGCCTGGGCAGTGCGACGATGCCGACGAAATCCTCTTAGACAAGAAGAATACAAAAGTTTTCTCGTTGTGTGTTTGCCCCTCCGGTGGATTGCCGTGTGAGAAGAATGTGTAATTAGAAAGCAGAAGTTGGTAGCTAGAGTAAAAGTTACGGGTGGCGTAGCGTCCGGCGATCAGCGAGGGTAAAGGTTTCGCACCCTGGGTGTTCTAAGTGTAGAAAGTTTAAAGTGATTTTCTTTAGCCAAACAATTTGCCAGGGCAGTGCCGAATGTGCTGGAAAGGAGTCGGACGAGGCGACCGGTTACACCTGGCAATGGCCGCGCTGCTGCGATTGCTGCTGATCCTGCAAGGATTACTGCTGACGCCAATTGATGCCTCGATCATCGTCAAGGATAGTGAATATGAAAACAGTAAGCTCACCCCAATTTCCTAGCCTGTCGAATGACTATTCATCAGCTTGCTTATTGCATCCAAATTGGAGCTGAAGGACGTAAGGATCAGTGTCACAAGATTTTCGGAGGGGATTTGAATTTATAATGATGCTGTTCATTCAACCGCTCGGGCCCGGTATCCCTTTGGGATACCGGATGAAAGGATTGCTCGCTTTTTGACAAGTTATGGCACGACAATGGGTTATCTTTTCGGGCCTACATAACATGGTGTGGTCTCGCCGGTAGCACTGGGACTCCGAGGCCCGGTCGAACGATGGGAGATGCGATGAAAGGTCCTTTAAATATGCATGAACGGTTGAGGGTTTTCATGCCCAGTTGAAGCTGGCAGTTGGAATTGAACGGGGCGTGTCGTTGATATGCGGATTTCCGCTTAAATACGTTTGCGTTTAGTTTTCATTTTTTTTTGCAACTGAGGTTGTTGTCGTATGCCTAGCCAGGGTATTGCAAACGGATTTCTCCGAAGGTGTGTTTGTGTGATGGTGATTGAGTTACTGCTAAAGTCGTTGAGGCCGTTATTTCAATCATCGGATATCTAACGAGGGGAAAATGATTTAATTGATTCAGTTTGAAAACGCTGCTGGCTGTACACTTACTCCATCATCTATTCAGCTCATATAGAGAAGTCAAAGCAATGGGGTTGAGTTTCGTGTTTGAGAAGGGATTAAATTCCTAATTTACTCTATATCTGTAAGGTAGCTTGAAGTTAAAGCTATTTTGTTTTTTGAAATCTTCAGATTTTTAGGGAAATAAATAAAATATATTTTTCCATTAAAGACAGCTCTACATCGTTCAATTGTAAAGCTTGTGGAGAATTAACTAGTTAACTAAGATTTCAAGTCATAATTGTGCGCAAGGGAGGGAAAATGGAAGAGTTAACTCGCAAAAGTAATAATTTCAAAAATTTGGAATTCACTAAATATTTCGGGTTTGGCTACAGTTAGAGCTACTGGTTGTTTGATTTGGAATCATTTCGTATTTTTAGACGAAGAGGCGAACCAGTCCGAAGACTGCAAGTCTCTATAGTATAGAAATATTTCAAACTACTTGGTCTTTAGAAGTTTTTTAATGATTTTGGGATTTATTTGAGATAATTTTGTACTTTGACCTTTTGTCCATTCCAAGTATTTTTTATTGTAGAAGCTTCTGAGCACTGCTACCATTGGTTAGATATATTGTGATGTAATTCTAAGCATAATTTGAGATTTTTTTTGTTTAGAATTTTTAACTTTAAAGGTGTTTTACAGTGATATTGGTTTAAAATTGAGATATTTTTTTCCATTTTTTCTGGTAAAAGCGCTTAGATCATTTAGTCTGAATTTTTTAAGGCGGTTTTTGGTGATTCCAAGATGAAACTTAACTCATTTGGCCTTCTAAGCGTTACTAGCAGCTTTGAAAATGGGACTCCAGCTTTTAACATTGATTCCAGAATTGAACATTGATTTTTGAAACCGGTTTTTAACCTCGAGCTCCGGTTTTGGATTCAAAGCTCATCATTCAGATTGAGGAGCTTTGGATTGGAATTCTGATTTTAAACTTGATCTTCTGATTTGGAGTCCAGATTAAGAATCCTAATATTAAATTTCTATTTTATATTCTGGACTTAGATTCTGAATTTGAGCTCCATTTCTGACTTTGGATTAAAGATTCGATTTGAAACCTAATGGTAAATATTGGATTCAATTGCATATTCGGCATACGAACTTTGGATTTTCGACATTTATTTTTATCCCGAATTTCAAACCTATAGGACTTGCGGTTGCATTATGTGAATTGAACCTTGATATTAAATTTGGATTTTCTTCCAAAGTTTCTAACTTTTGTGTTAAAATTATTAATGGACATATAGATACGCATTTTTTCCACAAATTTAAAAAAAAAACTCTTTCTTAGACCACAATTTCTTGGGAACGATTTTCATAGAAATTTGATAGAAATAAAATAATAGCGTTCTTCATTTTTTTTTTTGAAACGCGTTTGAATGATTACTTTTTCGTGCATACATTTTTATTATGATGAAAAAATTGGTTTAAATTTGAGATATTTTTTTACATTTTTTCTTGTAGCAGCGCTTATATCATTTAGTCTGATTTTTTCGAGGCGTTTTTGGTGATTCTAAGTTGAACCTTAATGCATTTGGTCATCTAAGCGTTTCCAGCAACTTTGAAAATGGGACTCCAGCTTTTAACATTGATTCCAGAATTGAACCTTCATTTTTGAAACCGGTTTTCGACTTCGAGTTCCGGTTTTGGATTTAAAGCTTCAAAAGCTTCGGATTTGAATTCTGTTTCTTTGAATTTGGAGTTCAGATTCAGAACCTTATATTAAAATTCTATTTTCTATGCTGCATTTAGAAACTGGATTTGAGTTCCATATTTTGAGTTTGGATTTAAGGTTCGATTTGAACTCTGAAGTTAAATATTGGATTTCAATTGCATGTTCGGCATACGAACTTTGGATTTTTGACATTCATTTTAATCCCGAATTTCTAACCTAGGATTCGAGCTTGCAATATGCAAATTGAACCTTGATATTTGATTAGGATTTTCTTCCAAAATTTTTAGCTTTAATGGATGGAAGTATACATTTTTTTCACAAATTTGAAAAAGTTTACTTTTTCTTAAAGCACAATTTCTTGGGAACAATTTTCATAAAAATTTATTAGAAATAAAACTACAGCGTTTTTCATATTTTTTTCAAACGCGTTTGAATAATTACGTTTTTCGTGCATACATTTTTATTATGATGAAAAAATGTTCAATACAATGTTTAGTGCTGAAAGAATTTAATTTTTGCCAAAAAGGTTCCCGTACGCAGAAAAATTAAATCTAAAGTAATTACTTTTTTAGATGGCTTCTAATGCAGTTTCACAAGCCACTGAAAAGGTGTTTCGAAGCAAAGGCCATAACCTGTCCAATAATAAATATTTCTTATAAGCAAATATAATAAGAAATATTCATTATTTTTGAAAACCTAGTACTAAATCACTACACATCTATAACAAAATCCAAACCGAGTTCGAACCAAAAAGAATAAAATCCATGATTTTTTTTCAGGCTGGCCATGCGATGTGTTTCATATCGTATCTGAATAAAAATCGATGTCATTTTCAGTTTTGACCTTTCCTACCTTCCTGATTGATCAAGTGAAAGTTTTTTTCCCTTGTAGAAGACTGAACCACTGCGACTATTTTTTGATCTATTGTGGTATGCTTCAACTTACTCTAAGTGCGTACGAGCTGGTTCATCACTGTTTGGCGAGTTGATGTCCTTGCTACATTGCACATTTATCCCAGTTGAGCCACGCACTTCGTATGATGTTTATTACCTTACTGGGACTTTCCCTCCAAATTTCGGTAGGTTCTATGTGTCCCTTAGTGAAGATACGCAATCTGCGTTGTATTAATACTCGACATTCGCAGAGTAGATGTTCTGATGTTTCGCTTTCGATGCCACAAAGGCGACATTCAACATCATCAAGTTTGTCTATCTTCTTGAGATGATACTTACTCGAAGAGTGCCCTGTAATTAGACCTGTGAATGTCCTCAGGTCTTTCTTTTTTATTCTGAGCAGCACGAGGCTCTTCTCGTGATTTGGCTTTATGAATTGTTTCGATTGTCGTAATCCGCTTATGACATCCCAGTTTGCTTTGATGGTCGCTTTCTTCCATTCACCGAGTTCAGCTTTTAGAGTGCCCGGGAGTTTCCACAAAAAGGTTCTGGGCCAACAAAGTTAGTGGATGACCCTTGTCTGGCTAGTAAGTCAGCCTTCTCGTTTCCGTCGATTCCACAATGACCAGGAACCCAGTATAAGTTAACCTGGTTTTTCATAGCTAACTGTCGGAGCGACAGGGTGCATTCCCACACTAGTTAAGAGTGGCAGAAAGGAGAATTCAGGGCTTCAAATGCTGACTGATTATCACAGAAAATGCAAATATTGCGTGTCGATAATTTCTTTCCAGACACGTATTCGTGCATTCTATTATCGCGTATATTTCCGCCAGTTTCCCATGGGAAAAAATTATTATTTCCTGGTCCTGTGAATCCCGCATCCGCGGAACCATTCATTTTAGAACCGTCTGTGTAGAAGCAAAGTGAGCCGTTCCGAATTGCGGGTCCACCTTGTTGCCAACTTTCTCGTTGTATCTTTAATGTTCTGTAGGGAATTACGAAATTTGGTTTCCTCTCCACCCAATCCTCCTTACTTTTTATAGGATTATTCATTTGGAAATCTTCCAGTATTCTTAGGTGTCCTGTTAGATCTTCTTCTTTTAAGTTGTTCTGTCGATTTAGCCTTAGAGCAGGGAGGGAAAGTTAGTTTAAGTGGACGATTTACAATTACCTTTCTCTGGCCTTTCGAATAATTTTCAGCGATTATTTTAACGCTGGTGTACCGCGAGGAAGTATCTTGGGCCCAATTTTTTAGAATATATTTTTAATTCTGATCTTCGTGATTTACCATTGAGATGTGAGCAATCTCTGTTTTATGACAATATTAGCATTTATGTAAAAAGAAGTCGGCTGCAAAAAAGTTTAGAAATATTTTCTTCATATTTGTAAAACTGGAAGATTTCTTTTAATGTTGACACAGAGAATTGTAAATATATTGAAAATATACTAATATAATGGTGATTTTTTAAATTAAACTGTTTTTCATAAATGTTACAGCTTGTGTTCTTGTATGTTTTTCTTAGACCGAGAAGGAAATATAATTTTCTTTTTTGAGGAGGAGTTGAGATTTTGTGACTAAATGCTACGAAGAGGAAGGAGGGGGTTGTAGAAATTCTGCGAAAATGCAAAGTAATTTAAGTCATTGCCTTTTTCGTTGGTATTTGCAAGACAAAATTGAAAACTTTTTACAGGTAATTTATTTTTTACGGAGTTCATGATTTACGCGATATTTCAAGTAAATTTCGGGATTTCCGTGTAGAGTTTTTGGCGTTTTTCAAAAACTTGATTTTGAACACAAAATCATCAATTTTCAATAATCCATGTCTTCTCGAAAAAAGTCCCCAGGCAAAATTTCAGCTCTATCGATTCGAGCAGTCGTGTTTCAAAGCGGTCAAAATTTCACTTTTTCGACCGATAAAAATGTTCGATATTGAAATTTTTGCTTCGATGTCAAATATAATGTCACATGGAATAATTATTTTTAATCAACTCTTTTGGTCTTTGAAAATTTCATAAAATGAATATCTGGGAAAAATTGGATCTCGAAAAAAATCCTCATGTAAAATTTGAACTCAATCGGAATTCTACTTTCTGGGATTTAGAAAATTGTTTAGTAGAGATTACCAGCACAAAAATTGATGGCATAAATGAGCTCAAGTAATGTGAGAATTCGGCAATTTTTTATGTGTGGTTAAGTCTATATTTTCTTTACTGGGATGCATTCTGTAAAATTGGAAATGAAACTAGCAATGTTCCGTCACATTTTAAACGAAAGTAACAATTTAAACAAAATTGTCTGTTGAATGTCAAGTCTGAGACACGAGAGAAGAACAGAAATAACAGATGCTTCGACTGATCCTGTAGCCGTCCGTGGGCAGTGTTAAAGCTGCTGAAAATGCATAAACAATTTGTTGTTGGAAAGATAAAATATTGAACAATTGTGTAATACGCCAGTCATCATTATTATTTCATTGTTCAGCGGTAGAAAAATTGACAAAAGTTTCAAGGATAAATTTACGCGAACAATGAACCAATCACATGAAAGCGTGCCTAGCACAGACGACATGAATAGACACCAACCATTTACTGTAACATTCTCTATATCAGTATCAAAATGAAAAATGATAGAGCCTTTCCGTCCCAACAGGTGCTTGCTTGCTTTCACGCACCTAAACTAATTTGAAGGCTCGTAGGTAAAGGCTTTCCAAAAAGTTGCATTGTTTAGGTAATCTTTTGTAGTTTTTATATAAAAAAATAGATTTTTAAAAAATGAGCTTTTTAGATAATCAATTTTAAATTTTTATTTTAACTTTTTTTCACAAAAAACATAATTTTTTTTAGAGTGTATGTTTTTCTAGGAAAGACAAAATTATTATCTACAACTTTGCCGAAGACGTCATAACGATCAAACAAACAGTTCTAGTCTTAAAAACATTTTTTTTTTAAGGGGGGATTTGTTAGTAGCTTAAGTATTTATGATAAATATTAGTAAATAATGAGTATGTGTGTCCAATCACAAATGGTGACTTCTCAACACTGTTAGAAATTTGTAATTTTAATTGTTAGGATTTGTTTGCTTTCGCAATTAGGACTTATCATTCGTAGGGATTTAAACCTACTTGTCAAGAAAGGGAAGTAAACTTACAACTAACTTAATTGCTAACTTATTGGCTATAAAGAGAGCTTATCGTAGCAATTGAGGATTGCAACGATTTTTGTCGAAAATTGTTAATAATTTTATTTGACATAGCTTCTAATGGTTCAACACCAGTAAGTCTATGTAATTCGAGTGTACCAAACCAAGGAGGACGCTTCGAAATCATTTTCAGAATTTTATTCTGAATCCTTTGGAGCGTTTTCTTCCTTGTTGAACAGCAACTTGACCAGATCGGTACAGCATAAAGCATTGCTGGTCTAAAAATTTGTTTGTAAATCAAAAGTTTGTTCTTTAAACAAAGTTTAGAATTCCTGTTAATGAGAGGATATAAACATCTCGTATATTTGATGCACTTGGCTTGTATACTCTCAATGTGCTCTTTGAAAATAAGTTTTTTATCATAAATTAGTCCCAAGTACTTAACCTTGTCGGATCAACTTAAAATAACCCCATTCATCTTGACAACGTGATTATTGTTTGGCTTGAGGAAAGAAGCCCTAGGCTTATGCGGAAAAATTATCATTTGAGTTTTAGAAGCATTGGGAGAGATTTTCCACTTTTGCAAGTAGGAAGAAAAAATATCTAAACTTTTCTGCAATCGACTGCATATGACACGAAGACTTTTTCCTTTTACGGAAATGCTTGTGTCATCGCAGAACAATGACTTTGTGCATCCTGGAGGCAAATCAGGAAGATCTGAAGTGAATATGTTGTACAGGACTGGACCCAAGACTGAACCTTGAGGTACACCTGCTCTGACAGGAAATCTATCAGATTTTGAATTCTGATAGACAACCTGCAGAGTTCGATCAGTAAGATGATTTTTTAAAATTTTGATTAGGAAAATTGGAAAATCAAAAGTTTGCAATTTCGCAATCAAACCTTTATGCCAAACACTGTCAAATGCTTTTTCTATGTCTAAAAGAGCAGCTCCAGTGGAATAACCTTCAGATTTGTTAGCTCGTATCATATTAGTAACTCTGAGCAATTGATGAGTTGTGGAATGCCCATGGCGAAATCCAAACTGTTCATCTGCAAAAATTGAATTTTCGTTGATGTGTGACATCATTCTGTTAAGAATAATTCTCTCAAACAGTTTACTTATTGAAGAAAGCAAACTGATTGGTCGATAACTTGAAACCTTGGCTGGGTTCTTATCCGGTTTTGATATGGGAGTAATTTTTGCATTTTTCCATAATTTGGGAAAATATGCAATTTTGAAGCAGCAATTGAAAATTTTCACTAAAAAATCCATTGTGCTCTCAGGGAGATGTTTGATTAGTATATTAAAGATTCCATCGTCACCAGGTGCTTCCATATTTTTGAAATTTTTAATAATTGATTTAATCTCATTCAAGTTAGTTTCAATTATTTCTGCAGGTAAAAAATTCTGGGAAGAAATTAAATCAAATTGACGTGTGACTTCATTTTCAATTGGACTCACAAAATTCAAATTTGAGTTATGAACACTCTCAAACTGCTGAGCAAGTCTTTGAGCCTTTTGTTCATTGGATACAAGAAAACGTTCACCATCTTTTAAAACTGGAATAGGCTTTGAAGGTTTCTTAAGAATCTTCGACAGCTTCCAAAATGGTTTTGAATATGGTTTCAATTTTTCAACTTTAGTCTCAAAATTTTGATTTCTCAGAAGAGTAAATCTATGCTTAATCTCTTTCTGTAAATCTTTATAAATAGTTTTAAAAACAGGGTCACGAGAACGTTGATATTGACGTCTGCGGACATTTTTCAAACGAATTAGAAGTTGAAGATTTTCGTCAATTATTGATGAATCAAATTTCACTTGAGCCTTTGGAACAGAATAATTCCTGGCATCAACAATTGCACATTTTAATGCTTCCAAAGCGGAATCAATATTCACTTCGTTTTGCAAATCAAGCTCATTATTGAAATTTCTCTCAATATGAGTTTTGTATCTTTCCCAATTAGCCTTGTTATAATTAAAAACAGAGCTCATAGGGTTTAAAACTGATTCATGGGATAAAGAAAAAGTTATTGGAAGATGGTCAGAATCAAAGTCAGCATGTGTGATCAAATCACTACATACATGACTTTGATCTGTTAGCACCAAATCAATTGTTGAAGGGTTTCTTACAGAAGAAAAGCATGTAGGACTATTCGGAGACAAAATAGAATAGTATCCTGACGAACAATCATTGAATAAAATTTTGCCATTGGAATTACTTTGAGAATTATTCCATGAACGATGTTTAGCGTTAAAATCGCCGATTATGAAAAATTTCGAACGATTTCTGGTGAGTTTTTGTAAATCACCTTTAAAATAATTTTTGTGCTCGCGTGTGCATTGAAATGGTAAATATGCTGCGGCAATAAATAAAATCCCAAGTTCAGTTTGAACTTCAATTCCCAAAGTTTCAATAACTTTCGTCTCAAGATGGGGAAGAGCACGATGTTTGATTCGGCGATGAATAACAATTGCAACTCCACCGCCGGAACCCTGAATCCTATCATATCTATGAACCACGTAATTGGGATCATATTTTAATTTTATGTTAGGTTTCAAAAATGTTTCAGTACTAATTGCAATATGCACATTATTTACTGTTAAAAAATTAAAAAGCTCATTCTCATGGGCCTTCAATGAGCGAGCATTCCAATTTAATATTTTAATTGTTTTATTTAAAATCATTGCTAAATTTTAAATTAGAAACAGTTTTAATAGTAAAATTTGTGCCTATTTGAATGGTTTCAAACATTGATTTTGCCTGCAACATGGCGTTCATAAGATCGAACATTGCCTGTTGCAAAAAAGAAAGTTTACGTGCCGTAATAGGCCCCAGGCAGTTGACATTAGAAAAAATATTTTCGGCAGCAATATTAGCTGGAGTAACAGGTGTACAATTATTTTCTAGCGTGTTTGGATTACCCATATTAACGGTCATTTTCGAACTACCAACACTAGGCGGTATAATGTTTGAACTACCTGTAACCTGTGCATAAGTTAAACGGGTATGCAAAGGAGTAGGTAAACTATGCGTCACTGGTACGCTTGGAGAATTTTGTTTTGAAGTTGGTTTTAATTGAGAAATTGAATTTTGTTTACCTTGCCTTGCCTTAACAATTGCTAAACGGACTGGACATTGATAAAAATTTGACATATGGTTGCCGTTACAATTCGCACAGCGAAAATTTTTACTCTCTTTCACAGGACATGTGTCCTTTTTGTGAGAAGAGTCTCCACAGTTAAGACATTTTTGGTCCATGTTACAGAATTTGGAACCATGGCCATAACGTTGGCAAGTACGGCATTGGGTGATATGCTTTTCACCTCCGCCATACTTCCTATAAATTTCCCACTTTACACGCACATTATACAAAGCATGTGCCTTTTCAAAAAATTTCAAGTTGTTAACCTCATTGCGGTTAAAATGAATTAAATAATTAACAAGGGAAATTCCAGTTCTCTGACTGTTATCGCCTCGTGATTTTTGTTTCATTAGAATTACTTGGGTAGGGGCTATGTCAAGTAATTCTGTTAAAGTAAGTTTGATCTCATCAACGGTTTGATCGTTGGTGAAACCTTTCAATACGACCTTGAACGGCTTGGCGTTCTTGGTGTCATATGTAAAAAATTTGTGCATCTTGTCAGTTAAATACTGAACAAGACGATCACGACCCTTTACTGAGTCGGCTAATAAGCGGCATTCACCTCTACGGCCAATTTGATAGGTAACTTTAGCGTCAGAAACAAACGTTGAAAGTTCCTTTTTGAATATATTAAATTCAGAAGAAATAGTTACCACAATAGGTGGAACTTTCTCCTTTTTTAAAGATTTTATATTTTGTATAGTTTCATTATTAATAACTTCCATTTCACCAGCTTCTTGCTCAGGCAAAATATCAAAAGGATTGTCACTACAGACACTCGATGTGCCAGAAAGAGATGCCTCTCTTTTCCTCCCCGCAGCGATGCGAGGTTTCTTTTTCCGTCCAGCCATTTCAGGTGATACGAAAAAAGTTAAAACAAATGTTAAATTCAAAAGTAGGTAGTCTTGAGAAAGACTGATGTGAAATAACTTCCAGGTAATCTTTAAAAGACACACTGACAAAACACAAACTTTGAAGCTATAGGCAGTCAAAGACCAGTCCACAAGCAACCGAAAAAACGTCTGATCTGTAGGACAGTTCAAGACGCACTGTCTTAAAAACATTTGTAATTATCAATACCTTCCCGAAATAGCATTTTTCAGTAGCTTCTCAAAAATGAGTCGAGTTTCATAAAATTAAAGAAAAAGCACAAAATGGCATCTCTTACCTATAGAAACATCTATGCAAAGTTTCAGCCTTATCAAAAATGGTCGATTAAATTGGCTGCCCGTTTTTTTGTGGAGTTGCTCAAATCGTTAACCTGCTGTTAGGACCCAACGAAAACCGATGTCTTGGAAGAAAACACCGTAAAGTACAGGTAGAGCAGAGCGCCGCTGGTCTTTTATTGCAGTGTTACACGATTTCTATTCATGTGCAATCAAGCAAAAACTGCAATGCTGCTGCTGGTGGAGATAAACAGTTTATCTTACGAATTTGGTTACCATAAAAACCAAAAAAATATTCGATAAGAATTAGGTATTTTTGCAACGGTTATGAGTAATTTTAAAATAATTTTTTTTCGATGTTCACTGAATAATCGTGGCCAGCAAACTTTCGTAAGAGTGAATGTCTAAAAATACACATTTCTGGGAGAGTAAGAGCTGGCGAATGCTTGTGATTTTTTTGTTCATTTCCAAGATTTATTCATAAATTTTTCTTACATTACAACATTGTTAGATAACACAGGAGGGATCATGTAAAGACAAATTTTTATTGCATCTTTGAGTATCGCCTACACTCTTGATATTACATTAAACAGAATAAGTTAATCTAACGTCGAGAAGAACCTATTTTAGTATTGTAGGGGAATTAGGGCAAAATTGATATGTTGCTGACATTTTACGTGGATCAGACAACCTACCAATCAATTTTTGAGACTATTTTACTCAATAAAAGACAAAAATTGATTGCCCTTTTTAGATATCAGCGCATTACCATTAAAGCTCAGACATACTCGATAGGGTTTGCAATATTCCCGGAAATTGATTTCCCGGGAAACGGGAATAAAAAATCTCATTTCCCGGGAACCGGGAATGGAAGAAAATTCTTAGCAAAAATGATATTTCAATAAAAGTTGAATCATAAAAAGTCTCTGAAAATCGTTTAAAATTTCATTATCAATTCGAATGAAAAGCGAATTACAAAACAAAACTTTTTCTAGTTTATATCAGAGCCTCTTCGCTAATTTTCATCAAATATATTTACTGTTCCATTACACGATGCGAATTATTTTTAAAAAATAAACTGCATAATCAATCTAGTTTTCATTGGCGTAACAAACCCTTTTGTAATTGGTATCACCATTGATTAGAGAGTAGGAATTCATGTAAGAGTTTTGATTGTTCAACTAGAACGTTATTTAGCCTCTCGGTAGTTTTCTTTGAAAGACCGAGACAAACGGGAAGGAAATGATAGAATAATTAACAATCTGTTCTATATGACTCTAAATAAGTTAGTTTCAGAGCATTTGAATGTATACGTGATTAATCTCAAAGATGATTTTTCGTGTAAAATCGCGGCCACGACCCAAATTACGCTGACTGAGTTATTATTAAATTTTTTTTTCTGGTCGCATTGATTCACGACCGTCATTTCAAAGAAATATTTACTTCGTATAATGCCCCTTTTAAAGCTGCTATACACATTAACGACCTTAGTTCCGTGTTTTGATAGTATATAAAATTTTATTGCAAAATTGTATGGAAAATTATATTGAATCTTGCGAAATTTTTTGAGGAGCTCGGGAATCCCGGGATCCCGGGAATCATTATTTATGTTCCCGGGAACCGGGAATCCCGGGAAAAAGTAATTCCCGGCAAATCGTTCCCGGGATTGCAAACCCTAATACTCGATATTATTTTGCTTTTTGAAGTATACTAAAACCATGCCAAATTCGTTTTCGTAGAATCACCGTTTTGAGCTTAGTTTTGGTCCTATTTGTGATCTGTTTTATTAAAAGATGGATAAAAAGATGCTTATATGTGGAGAAACTCTCGGAATTTTGATATTTGGTCTTGAAAAGATGGCGTCGAAAAAACATCGAAAATCTCCGATTTCTCAAAAATTCAAAATGGCGCCATTGTTGCCCCTTAAGTTGAAATATAAACTTGGTTTGTATCAAAATACTCAATAAAATTATGTTTAGAAACCAAGGCAGAAAAAAAGTCAATTTTTGTTAGACTGTGTATTTATTTTTATTTTTAAACTAACAAATAATATACGTATATGAGCTGTCTTCGTAATGCAGTGAATGTGATTGTTGGCAAATGACAAAAAATATGAGTTGGATGGATGGATTGCAGAGTTTTGGTTTTTGAAGGAAAGAATCGATTTTGATTTATGTAGACGCATTAGGGGAAATTACTGGTGCTCATTCAACAGTAACAATATGCTTGTGTCGTGTCAAATTAATTTGAACAAAAACTCGCCAAGTGTAAACAAAATTCCTCCGAGCGTTGTTAAATACATTTCTAAAATAAAATTTAAAAGGAGGCTGAGAATAAATTTATGTAAGTCACTGAACAAACGAATTGATCCTGTCTGCGTACTCTGTAATCTTTGTAACTAAAAATTCTTCTAATTACAAGGTAAAGTCCCACGTCACCATTTCATACAAACTCTAGGCCAGTATACCTTGTAGTATTTTTTGTTTGTTTTCGCTCATATAAACCCTTCGTATAAAATATCGATGATTCCCAAATTGCTTTTTATATTCAGTAACTTTTATATGGGTCATTCCATACGAAGTGTACATGCCACTTGGACACGACCATCACAGATTTTGCCCAAAGTTGAGGGAATTGTTCATCTACTGTCTCTTTGAAAAAATCTCTTTGAAATGTAAGAAAAATTTTTTCTTACAATTCATAGACGTAAGATGTCCGAAAAATACTGAGTGATGAATTTTGAAGAAAATAAACCAAGGAGTCCAGAAAAAATATCGTTTTTTACCGGAAGTGTTGCCAGATAGATTATTTTTGTGTTTTAAAATTAAATTTGCATTTTATTTCAAATTTGATGGTTTCATCGTATTTCTCGGAAAGTTTTACGTAAGAAACACTTACCACTCCGAGATAATATGAGCCGATCTTGAGATATAACATTTTTACGAAAAGTTAATAACGAAATTCAGAACTATTTCCGTAAAAATCCTATATCTCGAGATTGGTCAGCATTTTGTTTGTTGATGTGTGATGTTACTTATAACAATTGAAATTCTATGATAAGTACCGTTGGTACAAGCACATGAAAAGACTTGCTGAACGTACGAAATAGTTAATAATTACATTTTGAATAACGATACACATAAATACCAGCATTATATGTTTCTGGGTTTCAACCGTTTTATGGTCAGTGGTATTTTTTTGAATAAGCTAAGAGTAGTCATGGAATTTATGCTTTTGGTTGTGGATTAGAGGGAAATAAAAAAGCCAATTATCGCACACGGTTATTTATAGATTTTCGCACATTGGACATTAGTACTTTATTTGACGAGCGTTTTTTGTGCATTGTTCAGTCTGTTTCCCAACTAATTAAATTTGAAATCGATTCTTATCTACCAGATAATGTTTTGTGTTTAATATGCCGTTTGATTAAATGAATAATACATATTACTCATATGTTAAACGAATGAAGTGAATTATTTTTGATCAATTGAATTTTTAATGAGACGAGTAAAAAAACCAAGAAATTAAGTTCACTAATTTAAAAAAAAAACTTTATTACGAGATTAACAACCTCTGAAGACCATTTTCATTTCATTATAGTTTTTTGCTTGTTTTTAATCTAATTAAAAAATTGAAGTTTTAATCTATAGGTTGGGTTCTGATGTACAAACAGAATTTCAGTAAGATAAAAATGCCTTATCATTGTGAAGACATAGGAAAACTTTGAAAATACAACGGACGCTAACCGAGAAACGAAAAAAGTAGGGATCAGAAAAAAACCTGAGAAGGAGGCTACATAGAAAATGTAAAAGCTCATTTGTGCACTAACGATCTAAAAAATGACAGTTCGATTGATTCACAAAAATACAATTTAATGTTATAATGTGTTGCATATGAAAAAAGGAAGTACAAATTACAAAACCCAAGTAAGAGATTAAAAGTATTTAAGAAATCATAAGGATGTAATCCAAAGAGGTCTTGAGTTCTTTATAAGCATTTTGCTTCTAGAACATATGCGTTGTGGAACTAAATCATTAACGAGGGTGACCAAAGTATTTATATTCAATGTTTTGATAATAATTTTGATAATCATGTTGTAAAGATCAATAGATGTTCACTCAGAAAATTCAGAATCCATAATCACTCCTAAACCTCTTATTTGATTACACTTTTCTACAGTATCTTGCTTTTTTGGATACTATAGAATTTCCATTCTTTTTTTCAATGTTAAAATCATAAAGACTTTTTGGAACAAATTGAAGGAAACGTCAATAACTAACCGAAATCGTTAAAAGTCTGATTTGATTCCTATTTCCAACTTCCATTCCATGTCATCAGCAACCCTTAAAACGATCCAACAAAATGGTAACATTATTCACGAATAAAATGAAAAACAAAGGACCTAAATGACAGCCTTGCGGAACTGCAGTTGTCAATATATTGGTATAGAGAGGTGTCCCCTAAACCTCACCTTCTGTCTGTAGGGAGTTACGCAGCGTACCCGTCGTGGATTTAAATCTTAGTCGAATCAGGTTACTTAATCATGGCTATCTTGTTCTCAGGTTCTCCTCACTTACACAGTATATCGCTCATTCTCAATAGTGGTATCGCTAAATAATAGAAGTGCAGAATATAACAGATACCTGTGAAATATCACAACAGATCAACGATTTTGGTTTCAGTGTTATGTCTATTTGGAAAAAAACGGTCTGTGTTCTATTTCAATCAATTTGAGTAGTTCTATCTCAGATCCTAGCTTTTTAAGGTGGTAGTGTGTAGAAGCCACCACGTGGTCACCACGTGGTCGACTACGAATTTTCAGCACCACAAGACTCGGGAACAGTTAATGTGTTATCTATGAAAACACTATCGTATGTTCTCATCACCATAACAAACATGATGGTATTTTTTTTCACAAGTGATGCATTAACTATTACCGAGTGGTAACCATTTGAAAATTCGGAGTCGACCACGCTATGGCTTGAAGTCGGCCATTTAAGGCTTCAACACACTTCCACCTTAAGGCCAAACAGTATTGAAGCCACAAATGGCCGATTTCGAGCCACCACTTCGAATTTTTAACAGGCTCAAAACTCGGTAACAGTTAATGCGTCACCTGCGAAAACGCTATTTTATGTTTGCTGCAGTGAAGCAAACACAAAATAGCGGTTTCACAGGGAATGCCTCATCTATTTCCGCGTCTCGAAGCCGGCCGTTTGTGGCTTCAATAGTTACAGTTTCACCTTAACCGTTCAATTTCGTAATTTTTGGGCTGTTATCTGAAGTAAAAATCGGAATAAGAAATATTTTTTTTTCAGACTGATGGGAACTGTTTGGACTAAAGATGGAAAAAAAAAATTTCATCGTGCAAGGGTTAGATTCCGTTTGGATCTTTTAAGGCTTCCAGTTTTTCCACTGCTGGGAGGATTTCTTGAACAGTATTTGTTTTACAGATACTTAAAAGAAATAGACAGTCTTGCTTTAAGTCTTCACAATGTAGGTGAAATGCGATGTTACTAACATCTGTGTTTTTATTCACTAGTTTGACAAACTGTATGAGAACAAATATAATATTATTTTCTATTTTTGTATATTTCGTACGTACGTAAATATTACGATGTAAAGCTCCAAAATATACCAAACGTAACGGAGCAAGCAACGCCAATAAAGCGAAACTCCAGCAGATGTCTGTTATCTCAGAAAGGTGCTAAGGTCCTTACGAATATGCTGATGAAGCAACCTGTTGGCCAAAAAAAAGAGATGGTTGATTGGATATTGTACACTACTTTCGCGCTCTCTCTCTTGTTACGTGCTGGTTGAAGGAGATAAGAAATTCAATTTATAAGAATGAGAGTTGTTGAATAAAGTTAAGTCATATTTCATTTCATTTTTGAATTCGCAATCATTGAGGTGTTACTTCACAGCCAGCTTGAGAGTGACCATTGGATTGTTCGAATTTTTCCACTCTTGTAGCTAAGAACTGTTCTTGCGAAGAGTTTTGAATTGTTTGATATACGCGTTTGTTAGCCTAATAGCTGGAGCCTGTAATATTTATGAGCTGAAAAAACCGAATCAATGAGTGTCCTAAGCTTGGGGCAACACTTATATTATATATTTTATAACATGTTTGTATTCATTATATTCAAATTCTTTACAAACCTGTATAAACTCTTTTGAGTTTTTTTTTGCATGAGTTGTGACATGAAAACCGTGTTCTTTCAGTTTCTTTCCAGTTTTTTGTGCATTGAAAGCCAAAATTTCTGTTTTTATAGAAATAATATATGATTCAGCCAAATGTCAGTCGATTTACATAAAGCTATTTCTATTCTATTCGCAATTGAATGTAGTTTTCAAAATACTAGTGTGTTTGTTGTACTTTTCTTTCGAAAATTTCAAGTGAAATTGATAAATTGCGTGAAAAAGTATAAAAAATAGATTTAAGCTCAAATTATTATTATACATATTCAGGTGAGGTTAGTGCAAACCTGTATATATTTTGAAAACTATATTCTTCCCCTTTCCAAAACGACTAAAATATTCGAACCTGGTAAAGAAATGATTCAGTTAAAAAATATTGCATGCGCTAAGGTTCAAAAAACGATATTTTGACCATAACATCAAATTTTAGATGCGTGATTTTTAGAAATGTTTATCGTTGTCTTTCGATGTTTAAACGAAAATCTGCTCGAAATCTGTTGGATGACAGTTGGCACACTGGCGAACTGTCATTCAATGAATTTCGAGTAATTTTTCATTCTTCGTTTAAAAATCGAAGGACAATGGCAAACATTTTTTTTAATGTTTTGCTTAGAAAACGCATGAATAAATGATATTAAATCTGGTATAACTTCACAACCCAACTGAAAATCATTTGTTTCCTTTTCGGGTAGTTGCGAGCAGCGTTGTTAGTCTCCCTCATAAACAACATGCAACACCTCAAGTGAGGTACTCGTAGCTGCTGATATCACACACTGGAGTATTCTCCATTCCAGCTATTTCTCGTTCTTTCTCGCTGTCTTCTTTGCCCGCATTAGCTCCCGAGATCCGCGCCTACTCTTTTACTCGCATATAGTCCCCTTCTCGCGAGCATAACCAGCCGAGTACAATTGTTTCAAGATGCATTACGATAGTTGCGGAGGAACAAAAAAATCGAATAAGGTAACGAACTACTTCGGTAGCGGTTTTCTTCGGCTGATTTTGCATTAGACTGCGATAAAAAACTTACTTAAGCAGTCCGATACCCTACACGTTCCAGTATGCGATACTTTACAGATTCTTCCCCTACGTTCGACTGTCGGTGCACGATGCAAAACCGGGTAGATGAAGAAAGCATTTACGTTTTCGAGCACAGTTTTTTAACCACTCCTCCTAGTCGAGCAATTTTAGTCGAGTACTTCTACTCGCTAGCAGGAACTCGCGTACTCTTTTTCAGTCGCTGAGTAGCAATACAAAAGAGTTTTTGCGTGTCGGTGCGTGCTTGCTGCTACTTAAGGGAATGCATGATTTTGACTGTTGAAAAGCTCGAATAATATATTCCCCATTCAAAGCGAAGATTGACAGCGTGACTCTTGCCTGACGATTTTTAATTGAAAATGACTGGGCGCTGAAGGAGACAGGGATTTAAAAATCAGGACAGTTTTTTTTCGGCACAAATTTGTTCCAGGTTATTTCTATACTTTGAGATATTAATAAATATAGCATGCGTTATACTAGTTTATTTATTCAACGCATTTCTGAAAAAAATAGGAGGGGGGGGGTAGGTTCGAATTTCGGTCAGCAGCTTCGTCTACTCGAAAAAAGTTCTCATAAAAACTTTCAAATCAATCGGACTCCGATATCGAATTATTTTAAGCCAAGTGTCTTAGAAATGCATGAATCTTCGCGGTCTGGTGTTGTCTCGAAAAAAATTTCTCAAAAAAAAAAAACTTTCTAGGAAAGTCTTTCAGCTCGAAAATCCTAAGACATTTTAACTTTAAGACATTTGGGATAAAAATCGATACCGGAAATTTCACCTTTTTTAAAGAAGTGAAACTTTGACAATTTTGAGGCACGACTCTCGGAATACTAATTCAAAAACTATGTTAATGTACAAGACTTTTGCCAGAGACTTGTAATACAAAAGTCCCCGCTCGTGCAGAGAAAATAACGATCGCTCGGAATCAAGTTCGCTGTTAGATGGATTTTATTAATCAAAATTTTAGTTGAACTTCCTCAAACTTCGGAGAGACACTATTTTCTATCCAATTTTTCTCACTGTCATTCTCTAGCTTTTTATTTATTGGCTTTGTTTTTGTAACTTAGTGGTCCTCGTGGTTCTGTGGTAGGCGATGTCGGTCGGCTAGCTCTCCCACACGGTTGTGATATCGGGTTCGATTCCCGATCAGGTCGAGGATCTTTTCGAGCTGGAAATTTTCTCGACTCAGCACTGGGGCACGGTGTATCGTTGTGCTTATCCTACAACATGCAAAATGTGCCGAAAACAATATCGATAACGAATTCTCTCAACTAATCTAGTTGATCGAGACCGCATTAGCCCCCCAGGCTAGCGTGCGGTATTGTTGTTTGTCACTTAGTGTTACCAAAAAAGGAAACTTTATTGCTACTGCGGCCGTATTTGTTTCTACCACGTGAAAAAAAGGTGTCAGCAGTTTATTCTGGCGCGAGAATATCGAGAAAATTTTCGAGAAAACCGCGTAAGTTCCGGAATCCGCGTAAAAAAATCGCGTAAACTCCGGAATCCACGTAAAAAAAACAGCGTTAATTCTGCATTCCGAGTGAAGGGAATCCGAAATCCGCGCAAAAAAAAAAAACGCGTAAATTCCGGAATCCGCGTAAAAACGCGTAAATTACGGAATCCGCGTAAAAAACCGCGTAAATTACGGAATCCGCGTAAAAAGAACCGCGTAAAATGACCCGCATAAAAACCGCGTAAAAAGCGACTTTAGTGTATACCATTTCAGACTACGCAATTCGAAAGTCTACTGTTGTTGTCTGCCTGTTATAGGAATGGAATTTTGTGTTCTGGGAAAAGACTGCTGCACGGTTGAGCTAGAATTTTCATTCACTTTCTTTTCGAGGAGACAAAACTTTTGATACTTACCGCTCAACCAAATTTATAAAGTCGATTTCTATTGGCACCCTATTGCTTATGTTATGCGATAAACAACAATTCGATTGTTGTTCTCGAATTGACCATTCACTGAGTTACACAATGATTTAATTGAACAGCACCCGCGTTGTACGGTAAGCGGTATCGCTAAAGATAGCAAGAAAACATTTCATATTTTACGATGTTCTCTCCTATTCTTTCTCTTTAATATTCTTCCGCGTTATATTTCTATTACATCGCAACCCGTATCGAGAGTGAGTGATGTGAGCGCGCCAAACCAAACGTTTTGCTGCTGTTACTTATTGCTACATAGGGGGAAGGGAGTTCGAAACCTAGATTTCGAGTGGATTCGAGTTCGCTGTTTTGTGGAGAGCTTGCTAGTCAAGAGGCGGTTATTCAGGTTTGGATCCCAAACTGTTTTTTTTTCACATATGTGAAAAAAGGCAATGTCCCTAAAGTCACCCACTGTTTAAATTTTTCTTTCGTCTCATAATTTACTAGGTGTATTGTTTTAGGATAGGAGGGGTAAATTTGACCTGACAAATTACCCAGACTAACTTTTGAGTATCAATAATTAGTGAGTTTATACATCAGCCTAACACTAACTTAAGTTTTTATTAGAGGGTGGTAAAGATAACAACAGTATAGTATTAGCGGTGGATGTCTATGGCTGCTTCTTCCTCTGGGATGATACATTTATTAAATATTGGAAGTATACTGCAGTTGCACTGTTGCACGAGAAAAGTATAAATATTTGTCACCATTTTGTTCATTTTAATTTTTTTATTTTTCATTTATAAATCGAAGGAAAACAATAAAGGTTTTTTTTTTAAAATCACGTTTTGCTCAAAAAAACGCTTTTTCATATGATATATAAAAACTGGTATAACTTTAGGACCCGATTATATCAAGCTTTCACGTTTCAAAACTAGAGCGAATGGCTGGATCCTAAAAAATACAAAACTGTTGAAATCCGCAACAAAAAAATTGCTGTAAATCAACAAAATTATTAGTTGAAATGTGTGTCACTCCAAGAAAATCCAAGATAAACCAACTCTCATAAATGAAGTTGTAATATTGGCGCTAGTATGAAGTTACCCTGGAAGAAAGTTTCAGATTTCAACATAATGACGATGCTCCCGGGACTTCCCCGTAAATCCAGCTGGGGGAAAAACATACTAGCATAATTTGCTATTTGAGCTCTCTCAACTTGTGTACTCATTCATCATTGCGATGTTTCGCTTGAATAAATTCACACAAATAGTTCCCCAGACGGGAGGCAGGAAGATGTTACCAGCTGAAGGTGAAGTCATTAAACCAACACTTTGCCATCCAATGAATCTAATTAAGGCAGACTAATTGTATTGACTTTAGATTCAATCCGTTCGAATCAAGCCTAACAAAACAATCGGTCCATTGAAGCCAGCACATAACATAATTGATACTGTCCCACAAAAGGTTACGGAGGCAAATCCCGCTTAAACCGTGTAAACATTGAGATCCCTTTTTTTCTCTTCTTTGATACTGCGGAAAAGCACATCCTAGCTAGAACCCCTTTTCCCTTCTCCGTCCTCTTGGACGGCTCGGAACCAGGACCCGTGTCACATTAGCTAATTTGACCACACTCGGGGTTGTCTAGTGCGATACTGTGCGCACTGTCTCTGCTTTCAAGCGCGTTGCTGAAAGGGAAGTATTCGCACGCATTAAAATTAAATGAGCCTCCAGTTTAAAAGCTTTTTAACCGTGGCCGCCACCGCTCGGTTCATATATAGGATAGGCTAAACACAAAAGTTCTGAAGAATTTAAAATACTTTACGGTACCGGGTTTGCTGCTTCTAGGGCTGTGTTTACAATGGCTCAGCAAACCACTTGACGAGAAGTACGTGCGGTTAGGTTTGCTGGCAGTGGAAAGTGCATAACTACATATATACAAAGTGGGTACCGCAAAGCAATGGGGTTCTCTGTTTCGAGTTGGAAAATTCACTAAACCAGCCCGGGGTGTGTCTCTCGACGCGCGTTTGTGGTGTGTTGGGCACGTGTATGTGTGTGTCTGTTTGTGTATTTGTGCTTGTATTGGCATGTGCAATCCTGGTAACCAGCCAGGCTGGAATCCAGCAGACCATGAATTATACTTACTCCAGGGTGCAGCAGACCTTGCGGTTGACGGTCGAGATGACAAAGAGTGAGTTCTGAAGTGTAACTTACAAGGACATTTATTATACGACTGATAGCAATTGGCTGGGCTGCATTGCATGACCGAGAAAAGTTGTTGGCTAACTTTTTTATTGCAACTTACTTGTTCCGATCGTTTTATTGTTTGAGGGTTGTTGTGGCTGTTGCTGCAGGGGAATCTTCCCCGGGTATAGCCGAGCGCTGGATTTTCGATTGTTAGAGAAGGCGAGTTGACCCAAATGAATTTTTAAATATCTCGAATAAGCTGATAAATGCATATAAATTGTTTTATGACACTTTTACGTTTACGATACTGCATCGGTTGATTAGAAAAATAATATTTTGTTCTATTTACCATGATTACCGATTTCTCATATATTCAGTGGTATTTAGCAAAAAAAACCAAGAAAGTGTATTGTTTTTACTAGCACTTCAGCAGTGATTAAAATTCCTAGCGTTTTGAACCTTAAGAACCACTCCTGTGTGCACGGATATGTATCACCAGAGCTTCACATTTTCACAGAATTTTGTACATTAGATTTAGATTGGGCAAGTTGCTATTCAATTGTAATTGGTTTCATGCACGAACTCAAATTATTGAGTGGAAAAAATAGAGCTAAAATTTTCGACTCATCTTTTCCTTTATAATTTTGCAACTGTTTTTCCTCTTAACCGCACACGTCCAGTGTGGATGAAAAGTCCTGTTTTGCACTTTGTCGTCAAATTAAACACGTTACCTAAATGCGCGGAAATAAAGCTGAATACGTTCGTTTTACTTCTCGCTCACGTTCTCTTCTGCTGGGTGTGATTGTTAGAAAGCATTCCGCTGTCAGCCACCGCCTCGACGGATCCCTTCGAGCGGAAGGAGTAAAAAGCCATTCTCCTTCCGGTGCTAATGTACGCATGCAAACAAAAACCCTGTGCGCACTAATCCCTTAGTTCCTAGGAAAGCGGTTTCACTATTTGCGCTAGTGGTAAGCGCCCTTATTGCAGATTGTACGAGGCGCTAGAGGCAAGGATGCTGGCGCCGTTCTATTGTTTGGTAGCCACTAGATGTAAAACACCAAAATTTATATGCATAAATTTCCAACTCTGCTGTCGTCGTCTTTCTTTCGAAAAATGAAAGCTTAGACCCGCCGCCGGGTGCCGGCGACTTGCTGTCGTTTCGCATTGGCTGTGTGGCGCTCCCCACATTGTGCTATTTATTCAGAGCCATACTACAGAGAAACATTTCCACATACGCTGCCGGCTTCACGAACTCAAACTTCACCGCCATACATCACGTTCATTACAGCAGTAACGGTTTCCACCCTCCGGATTTTATTTGCTAATCTGAGGATGAAATTATCAAACATTAGTAGTGCCGCCTGGGTGTGACGACGACGGCGGCGGCGGCGGCAGCATGGCCGTTGGCGGGAAGCGCATCGCCGCTTCGGCTGGGCGGTTTGACAGTATTTGCAGTGGCACTTGTCCTCAAACCAGTTGGTAACCAGTCGGAAAGTACCGGGATTCGACAAGATATGTTTACCTATCCTCGGTTTGGCCGGAATGCGGTGCTGGATGGCACTGAAGGTCATCCGAGCGGCTTTTGATTTGTGGACTTTAGGAAACATGGTAATGCAGCGTGGAAATTAGCTTTTGATGAAAGTTGATTGAACTAATCAACATTATTATTAATTTCGAGGAAAATTATCGAGCGTTTGAGGGACAATTGCTGAATCAATTGATTGTCTTCAATTCAGCAAGGTTGAATTTATTAATTTATGTTCGTTTCTGTTTATAAGGTAAAAATTATTTAGAGGTCCACTATTTTCATCCAGACCTCCCAGCTGGTCTCGAAGTACGACGCTATTTTAATAAAGCAGTCGTAGTAGGTTCGAGTACCGGCTGGAGAGAATACTGTTAGTGTCGGTACGATCTAGCCCCGCAATTGTCCTATACATTAAACAGTTAGCAAGGGGCTAGTGTGTAGGGATACCATCTGGTCGAAGGTAGAAATCAGGACATTCTTTTTCGGCACAAATTTGATCTAAGCCTAAGATCTCCTAGCATGTCACGAGGTACGATACTGGCCTAACAAGCAGGTTGTCAAAGCTTCAAAACCCAACCTGGAACAGACTGTTAGTATTAATAGAATCACAGCGTTAGCCCTGCAAATGTCCTGCATACTAATAGTTAAAGATTTGAAAAGGCAGATGAATGAACAGTATAATTGTTAGAGAGGCACACTGTCGCAGTGGAAAATATGACATCGGGAGGGTCAATTTCATTGAAACCGCGGGGCATATGAGAGTTTCGCGGGACGTATTTTGTTAAAATGCGGGTCTGTCTCGTCATTTCACAATTACTAGATGTTTGACGATTTTAAAACCTAGAAGATTTCTCTCGTCACTTCGCTGAGATTGTATCCCGAAATCGTAAGAGATACGCTACGAAATTGACTATTTCTAGTAAATCAGGACAAATGGTAGAATATAAAAAATAAATCAGGACGCTCAAATAGAATCACAAAATCAGGACATGTCCTACTAAATCAGGACGGATGGTATCTCTACTCGTGTGGTTGTCAAACTCCATACATTTTCCATCTACCACTCATTGATTCTTGTACCCACATTTTGGTTGGTTTGCCCTAAAACAAATGAAATAGAGTCCCATAATTGTAGGTCCCATTACTGTCGGTAGATTTATTCTCGAATAAATATCGTTTTAGATGGAAAAACAAGAACTCAACGATTGTTTTCAGTACAATGTTCACTTTTAATGAATAATATAGGTTTTGTAAGCATTTGAAATGAAATTTTGACGCCGTGATCAGTTTATGATTGGTAGGCAAAATGTTGACGTTTATAGTCCCCTGTTAGTTAGCTACGAAGTCTGACTCAAATAAACAGTACAGCACGAGCCACCTCGGCTCTTATAGGCGATTAAGATGACTGTTCGACTGACAGCTGGCGCTGCAGTAAAAATGATGATGATGATTTGTAGGCAGTATTTTAGCTATCAAGGTTCAATTTGCAGTGAGTCATCACGAGTTTACGTAGCGGAAAACTTTAAATATTAAGTTTTTTTTCTCTAAACGGTAGATTTAAACTAAGAAAATGCAATTCCAACACGCTATGCACCTACCAACTCCTGTAAAATCATAACCTCAAATTAGAAACGAAACCATATCTCGTATATTTGCAAATTTCATATGTATTTTCTTGACAGTAATCAGTCTACTTGATGCTGCATAAAATTTTCAACCAGCTGCTTTGTTATTGACGTCCAGAACATCCATTTTACGCAAATATCGCATGGAAAACAGTTTCTGTGTATATCAGCCTTGGCTAAAAATTATGTTTATCATCATTTTCCTAGCTCTGAAGTTCAAATTTAGAAGTCGTTTTTAGTTTTGTGTTAAATCGTCAATTCTAGATAAGATAAAGAAGTCTATTTTCTTCAGTCGTACAAAACGGCCCCCACACTCATAAATTTTGATCAATATCCCAATTTTGAGGTAACATAATGAAAATTTAGTTAATTTTTGTTAATTCAATTCAAAATAATTAAAGTTGTGCAAATTTCGCATAATTTCTAATATTTATTTTTCAACCTTCCCCTTTTTTCACATTTATTCGTTTCATTTTAATGTAAGATTCGCAAATTCTGTATCAGCATTTTATTTAACTTATTGTAGACTCTTCATTTCGGCGATTGTTATAACGGATTTTATGCAATTCACCGAATGAATTGCGTTATGTTATGTATGTTTTAGGTTTTCTTTGTAAAATTTGAACTTAAATTTTCGAAATTTTTTGTTTGTTTCTTTTTTTTGTTTTTTGGGTCTTTGCCTACTTTGGCTTTCGCCTCTGTCTGTTTCTTCTGTACATACATTTTAATGCTATTGTTCAATGTGTTTTTAACAAGGATGTATTACAATAATTCGCATCGATGAACAATGTAACGAGTGAATGTTTTTGTTTTCTTCTTTGCAGTTTATTTTTGTTGTTTTTCGTATATTATTACCAGTCATATAAAATTTCCATTGATTAAAATGCAACATTCGTTATGATGGTTTTATTTGATTTATTGTTCTAACTTCTACTTAATCATGAGTTTTCGCTGTTCAGTGATACCTTTTTCAACTTTCTTGTAAATGTTGACTAACTTTGACTAACGTCTATACCGAAGTTAGGCACCTGAATTTGAAAATCTAGTAATTCAACCAGGGAAAAACCAGGGAAAGTGGTCAGGTTTTGAGCGCTTATTTTGCAGTCATCTATAATCAGGTTTTCGAGGGCATCAGTCGATCAGAAATTCTTTTACGGTTAAATTTATGTAACAAAAACAAACTATTGTTTGAGATACACTATTGAAAAATTGGTAATTAATATCGATTGTCTAAATCATACCGCGCAGCCAATCACTACCTCTCTTTCCAAGCACAGTCGACACTAACGGATACAATCGATCTGACTTTGTTGTTATTGTTGTTGTCACTTTCTGTTTCCGCTGTTTATTTGCGTTCCTTGTCAATCCATTCTCTACTTAGCCCCTCCTTCTTTCTAACTAACTGACGAAGCCTTGGTACAAAACGTACCGTTCGAACATTTCACCCCATCAGTTTCATTACTGAACTGTACCGATTACATACGGACGCTAGGTGTTAGCAGCTGATAGGAGGTAAGACAAAAGAGTACCGGTCATCTCGTGCCGGTTTCACCCGTAATGCTGGTGGCTGTTAGTAATACATGGCTACTGCAAAATACTAAAATGGCTGGAATTCTGGACGGACTAACCAGAAAACAATAATATAATCGGCAACTGGCACCTTTTGGTGCCTCTAAATTGTGTAATAGAAGCGGCTCATTGAATTTTCTGTTCTACAAAATGCTGCTGCTAGCGGAAAAAACCTTGCAAATATGCATCTTTTTGTTGGTGTTAATTTAACAACAGCGGCCGACGCAGCTTTCAAGAAACATTTTTTCCTTGCCATTTCATCATCTATGTAGCCCCTCCTTCTTTCTAACTGACGAAGCCTTGATATAAAATGTACCGTTCGAGCATTTCACCCCATCAGTTTCATTATTAAACCGTACCGGTTACATACGGACGCTAGGTGTCAGCAGCTGAAAGGTGGAAAAACAAAATAGTACCGGTCATCTCGTGCGGTTTCACCCGTAATGCTGGTGATAGTTAGTAGTACATGGCTACTGCAAAATACTAAAATGACTGGATGTCTGGACGTACTAACCAGTAAACAAGAATAATCGGCAACTGGTACCTTTTGGTGCCTCGAAGTTTTGTAAAAGAAGCGTTGCAATTTTCTCTACTATTTGTTTTCTATGTAATATAAGAATACAGTAGTCAACGTCATGCGGTCGTGTCTTGAATACCACCCTCCTACTATTTTCCATTTTGTCATTTTTGTTTTTTAACTCTATCAGCGTTTTATTCCTAATTAAATTTAGATTGAGATTTATTTTCTAGTTATTCATTACTTCATTTATGTTTTGACAATTTCTGATTTTATTTCTGCAATCGATATTGTTATTTGTGAAGAAAGCGATATATAGAGATAATCTCTTTGCAGTTTTGTTATAATCATGCACACCAATTTCGTACACCTCTTTGCTTAATTTAACTACCGTTTTTGCCTCTCTGTTTTCTGTTTTTGACTTCTCACAATACGTTCCAGGTGGCTGGTTTCTGTTGTTGGGCTTTCGGTTTCTTCATTTTGAATTTAAACTTCTGAATATCTTGGTTTCGTCTGACGTAGGATTACGTCTTTGTTTTCTATACCAGATTACATTTTGTAAAATTGAAAGTGAAACTGGCAAATGTTGCGTCAGATTTCAAACGATTATAGCAAGCGAACGACTCAATGCATTCAGTCATTTATGTGTCGGTGGATAGATAAAATGTGTGACAATTGTTCGATATTATGTTTAACATTGTTGCTTTACTGCTTAATGGTGAAAAAAGGTGAAAAGTCCCAAGGTCAAACTTACATTTCTTCGCTATTGCCTCGCTTCCCGAGCACGAATAACAATAACATGGACGGAATGAATTCCACTGCCTACATTTTCTGACTCAACATAGTGTTTTGTTTCGTTTATCTTTCTCGAGACTGCCTGGCCACTCCTTCATGGCAAAAATCTACGCTCAACTCGATACAAAAAATTGCGTGTGTAGAAAATTCAGCTTCAGTCTAGTTTGTCACTCGGAGCGAGTGAGGTATAGCTGTTAGAGGTACGTGACATTAGGAAACGAGAGCTGTATACGAGTCAACTTCCAGGCACTGCGGAACACTCTACCCTTATTTTGCATACGGCAGCAACAGCCACCATCGTATGCTGCAGGATCACAGCAAGATATAACCCTCATTTCAAGAATTTTCACTGCTAAATTGAGTGATTCTTCGGTGCAATTGTTCCTTTGTGCCCATTCGAACACCGTTATCGGTCGAATATTAATAACTTATTTAGTTAATCTAAGAACCAGAATAATTTTCGCATCGTGAAAGCAAAAAATTTCTTTTGGTGCCTATGAAAATCACTCAGTAGTATCGAAGGTATTTTGTTTCGTTTCTCTTTCTCGTAACTGCGTGGCCACGCTTTCAATGCAAAAATCTACGCTCAACTCGATACAAAAGACATGTAGTAAATTCCACTCCACTCTTTCTCCTAACACGACAGCAAGTGGAGCCCTTATACCTGTGTGAGATACACGGTGTATCACAGGCGTAGTAAAATATGTTAAACGAGAGTTAAAATCAATATTTATATTTGTCCTACGTCAACAATTCATACAACCCCTAGGGCTGTATACCTTGTAGTATTTTGGGTTTATTTTGTATGTGGACTCTGGGTTTTGGTTCTTGCGTACCTTTTGGCTTCTGGCCTCTGATTTAATACTTTTATCTTTTGGGTCGTGGGAGTTCCGCAGCCGCAAGGTTACAGAGTCCGCTTGGACAAGGTGGCCGTGGGTTCGGATCTTAGTAGAATCAGGCCATTTGGTTATCAAAGGACTTTTAACAAGGGTTTATTCTCAGTTTTCTCACCCTTCTTTCAAGATGAAGTCTACAGTACCCCTGTTAAGTCTCCTCCTAACAAAACTAAGTACCTATTATAAGGAAACTGGTATAACGTATGATGGTAGAAGAGTACCTGCTTGAATACCTAACGACTAACAACGTTAATGTATGCAATGTAGGTAACGAACCAACTTTTAGTAATGCTATTAGACAAGAGGTCTTAGATCCAACCTGCTAAACCTAGTTTATCTGACCATAGACATATCAGATTTGACATCAAGGCTACTCCTCTCAGAGAAGAACACTTTAGAAATCCTAAAGAAACCAATTGGAACTTTTCCAAGGAACATCTGGTTAGCTCAAGGACATCCTGCCACATAAATATTCGAACTCCAGTTGAACTGGATATCGCAGCGAGTGACCTACAGCATAGGATCACGGAAGTTTTAAATTCAAACTGTCAAACTGTCCTGAGTCCGATTCTGTGAGGACATTCGGACTCTGCCTGAGGCTACGCGACTGCAAAAAGCGATGCCCAAAGATCACAGGAATGGTCTCGGGCAATTAAAAAGGGAAGACGAAAGTACGACTGTCACTACCAAAGAAACACTAGATGTTCTTATGAACATTCCCTTTCCCGCCTCGACAGTGACCAGCGGGTCGAACGTTGATGAGCAATAAAGCCTAGGTTCAAGACGCCTAACGTCACGTGACTCCGCAGTGTTTGCTCGTCGACTGTTCACGGAGACTCCTATCAACTGGGCACTAAGCTCTCTTGAGCCTATGGAGTCACCAGTACCGGATGGCATTCTAACAATCTTCTTCGCTCGGTGCGGTTATTTTGCTGGTTGTCAAGCGAGCTTTAGCAACCGGAATATAGATCAATCAAAGAAATAGTTATCGGTTTCCGTTATACTCTACTAAATTTTTTGGAAATAAATATTGAAATTCAGTCCGCAAATATATATTTCGACTGTGACGTACAGTCTTCCTCAGTGCTTATGTGGACTGGTCACCAGTCCACATAAGCACTGAGGAAGACTGTACGTCACAGTCGAAATATATATTTGCGGACTGAATTTCAATATTTATTTCCAAAAAATTTAGTAGAGTATAACGGAAACCGATAACTATTTCTTTGATTGATCTCAATCACTCTGCTAAGACGCTCGTTATAGATTTTCTAGATTTGAACCGGAATATAGTCACTGGTGCAATTGCTCTGACATAAGAAAAGACGTTAGTGAGCTGATAACGTCAGGTAAATATCGTTATCGTCGATAACGTTAATGTTTCAAGACGCAATCGTCATCGTCAATAACGATAGCAGACGTTATCAGTATCGGCGATGACGATTATCGACAATAATCTATCGTATTAACAAACCTGGTCGAGAAGACACTAAAATATAAAGAAACAGCGATCGGCGCTTTTCTTGATATTGAGGGAGCTTACGATAACACACGGCTCTACAAAATAAAGCAGTCGATAATACTACAATGAGCTGGATTCAAGCAATGCTTTCAAACAGGAAGATCGTAGCTGCATTGGGAGATACGTCTGTGACAATCAGACTTCCCGTGCACGCGCTTTTTTTTCAAGCGACGAGAGAAATCTTTCTCTCGCTCGTAGAATTTCCATGCATGTGCGACGAGACGAGACACGTCACATGCAATTTGCAGGTTGCTCTTTCGGTTCTCTTTCGGTTCGGATTGCGATGCACAAGGCGATGTTTCATCGCACTACGAACTGAGCGAGACGCCCGTACTGTACCTACTTGATACAGCTCGTGCGCTGCAGCTCGTGAGACTTTCTCGTGTACACAGACTTCCTGTACACGCGCTGAAACGACGAGAGGTTTCTTTTCTTTTTTTTTCTTCGGTAAGAGACTGCGGCGCACCACACGTTGTCTTATCGCTTTACGAACTGAGCGAGACGCCCGTACTGTACCTTAGTGAAACTGTATATTAGAGAAATGACAAAGCACTCACCGTTGAGGAAACTGTCAACATCAAAACGGGCGAGCTGTATAATTTTGCATTGCCGTTATCCGTTTTGATGTTGACAGTTGCCTTAACGGTGAGTGTCTCTGCGTCTCTCTGGTGTATAGGCTGCCTACCGTACCTACATACGATATATGCCGTCAGACTCTTCTGAAGGTGTATTAATCGGAAGAATTCACAAAACTATATTACTACGATCGGATTATCGCGAACCTTCAGAACCTGATTTGCAATATCTATACACTAAGGTCGCTTTTACGCGGTTTTTTTACGTGGATTCCGGAATTTACGCGGTATTTTTTTTTCTTGCGGATTTCGGTTCCTTTTCACTCGGATTGCAGAACTTTCGCGGGTTTTTTTTTACGCGGATTCCGGAATTTACGCGGTTTTTACGCGGCATGTATCTCCCGCATAAAAAGCGACTTTAGTGTACTCAATTCGAAAATTCTATCCAACATCAACATGTACTAGAAAATATAAACAATTTCAATGGTTTTACTATTTTTAACTCCCGAAAAACTTATGTTGTAATTTCAAACCACATTTTTTATCCTTAGAACTACAAAACAGAGTTCTATCATAAGATAGTCAATGACATCTAAACCGACGAAAGGAACACTTCTGTTAACCAACGTAACACTCTGCATCCGGTGCATTTTCGTACCGTTAGCATAATAAGTATAGTAACAAAACGTTCTTAATTCATGTTAACAAAAGTCGGATGAATTAATCATAGAATTTTGAATTGATAAATAAATGAACTAGGTTATATCATTGATAATTCTAACGGTGTTTTGATGCATGCTGCTATAACACCGTAAATGAAAAAAACATAAAATCCCCTGCCTGTTTCCTTCTGCGCAAAATCAATTTCCTTCTCGCACCATTAGCGCAAAGCAACATGCGTGGCAAGCTCGCGAGACGAGCTCACGAGAATTTGCACGCAAGCTGTCTCAAGTACGCGACGCCCATGGATGCATGCACCGCACTCGTGAGGTTGAGAGACGAGATATCTTCGTGTACGTCGCAATAAAAATTCCCATGCGACGAGACATGGCTCGTACGAATGGTAAGTTTTCTCTCTCGCACGCTGCACACAGCACGAAGCGACTGAATGAGAAACGAGACTTGTAGCGCAAAGCACACTGTCTCTTCTTTGTGCGAGCGAGATTTCAGGAAGTCTGGTCACAACTAAGGCAGTGAAAGGGTGTCCTCAGGGAGGAGTTCTCTCTCTACTGCTATGGTAACTAGTGGTAGACGCTCTTCTCACTAAGCTATCGCAGCTAGACTACGAAGTCATTGATTATGCCGATGACGTAGTCCTTATTGTTATGGGCAAAAGTGATGCAACTCTTTTTAGTCGAATACGAACGGCTCTTAACACCACCTCTCAGTGGTGCTTTGAAGAAGGGTTGAACATTAACCCCACTAAAACAGTAATTACAGCCTTTACATTAAATCACTCCTACACTACTGAATGCGGTAAGACTGATTTTCAGCAATGAGACCAAATACATTGGAATCATTCTGGATTAAAAGCTGAATTGGACTGCACAACTAGATTACGTCATCAAGAAGGCACCTTCAGCGATCCGGGTTTGCAGTATACTGTTCGGCAAGCCCTGAGGACCCACAATTAGCACTCTGGTCTTACATCACCATTGCTCGACCACGTATAGTTGTTACAAGATTAGTCACATTTTTCTTATGCACAGTGGCCAATGTGTGCAAGCGTGCAGGGTTGTTTTTGTTTCCCTCCGATTGTGTCGCATCTAATTTTGCCTTTTGCTATTTTTTACAGTACAAGCCAAACTCAAATGCCAGTGTTCCTGGATGACGTTAGACTTATGGAAGCTTATCAAAATTAAGAAAAAGTAAAGCAAAGCCTTGGTGTTACATTCCAATTCGGAACTTGACCTTCTGTCTTTTTATACACAGACTTCGTAGCCAACTGTTTAGTGTACAGGACAATTGCGGGGCTAGCGCTACGATCCTACTGACACCGACAGTTTCTCCCGAGTCGAGACTCGAACCTATGACGACTGGCTTGTTAGGCCTGCGTCGTACCTCGAGACCAACTGGGAGAAATTAAAGAGAACATGTTGGAAAAAATGAGACAAAACGAATGGCGATACATTTCTCTAAGGTACTGAATAAGAAAAAAGCACAATGTAAAAGAAAATAATAGATTCTCGAAGTGGCAATTTATGACTGATGAACGAAAAATAGTATGTTCGTTGATTAAAAAAAGCCTGTAACAGATTTCCTCAACCAATAACCGTCAGAGTACCGCAAGGAAGTAGTTTAGGGTCCGTACTCCCTAGTAACAATATTGGTTTAATTTAGTTTTATAGCACTTAATACAGCCAAAACAGCGCTGAAAAACTTTGATAAAACAAGTGGCTGTTCTTGCTTTTCATAAACGATATTTGTCAATTGAATCCAAAAAAAAAAATTAAAATTGCAATTTATAATCATATTATAGAGAGTTAAACAGTTCACATTTTAGGGATTAACACTTGATAGTACAATGAGACGGTCTGCACCAGACATCTCAAAAGAACAACCTTTTTTACTGTTTTCTCAGAATTTCTTCTCTGTTGCTGTTTATTCGTGATACCTACCCACGTTAGCAGTCGGATAATCACATCGAGAACATATATCTGCGCGCTCTCTCTCGCACTCTCTTTCTTTCTCTCCTTTTTGAAATTTTTGTTTTGTTTCAAACTGGCGTCGAAATAAGAAGCCTTGTGCAAATGCATTGTAAAGTTCTAACTGAACTACACACACATTTAAGCAAAAAAGTTCATGGTAAACCACAAAAAAAGATAACTTGGTGATTTCTGGCTTCTGGTTTTCAGTTATGGTTGATTGTAGAAGAAATCTATAATTTCCTGGCTGCTAGTTGATGGTTCCTGAGCCTCTTATGGCAATCTGCTGGTTCTGGTTTTTTGGCTTAAGACTTCTGATTTCAAGCTTTCAGTTTCTTGCTGATAGCTTCTGCTTTCTGTCTTCTGATTTCTAATTTCTTGTTAATGCCTTCGACCTTATAATTTTTTCATTTTAGTTTTTGACTTAACTCTAAGTTGTTGGTTTACGGTCTCCTTCCATGTTTGTAAATTTTAGCTAAGCTTTGGCTTCTGCTTCTGTATTTTGGTTTTTGGGTCCGGATTCTGTCTCTGCTTCCACTTTTCAGCTATATAAATTCTGGTTACTGGCTTTCAACTTTTAATCTTCGTCTTCAAACATCAATCTTTCAGGTTCAGGTAGTTGAATTACCTTTAGTTTGGCTCACATTTTGCATACTAGTTTAATGTAAATATCAGTAACACTATGGACTATTAGTAACTGTTGAAAACACAGTTCAATGGAAACATAGATTTAATGGTTTAGTCATCTTATTATTCAGTGACTTCACTAACTATTCAACGATTTAATGATTTAATGATCTAATCATAAGACTCACGTGAGCTCTTTTCGGCATTTTGCATTCGAGTATCATTGAAAATGCAACAATTTACCCTTCGCTGCCAATAACTTCAGCAGCAGTACAGTGGGCATGCATATGTATCATACTCTTTCCCCTAATTCCCACTGAGCCACAGTTTCCACCCCCTCCCACAAGGATATCGAAGCAGTGCAATCGAATTGGGAATTATACTCGATTATCTGCTCTGTTGACAGCATCGTACACTGCTGCAGCAGTCAGTTATAACATCGATTTCACCTGTGCATAAGAAATAAGATTGGGTTCACCGTAATCGGTGCTGCTCTCCGGTCGTCGGAACAGCAAACTCCTGCACACTTCCGGCAAGACGACGGTTTGGCTCTTTGATCTGCGTCCTCAAATATTGGTTGTGAATTTTGCATCATAGCGCAGGCAGGATGCACCTTCGGTGTGGTGCATGAATATTTTAGGAAAATTGAATCGGTTTCAGTCGGCAAGCAAACGGAAAGCTTGTACCTGGAGACTCGAGGTCGAGCTTGTGCTTTTCTAAGCAATTGAGGGGATCAGAACATGTCACACCATTATTGTGGAGTCATTTTTCGTTGCAATAATCGTCACTCAGTGGAAAGTTTAATCCGTTCTGACGGTGGAGATATCGGATGCTCTCAATTGAAATCATCAAGATTAATGTTTACGAAGGTCAGCAAAAAATCGACTGTTTAAGTTTTTTTAAGGGGGAGAAAATGAAATATGTTATATTTATAGCCGGTATGCTGTTTATTTTCATTATTTTGTGTTACCAGAGGGTACGAAAAGGACCGGGTTTGTTTCTTTTTTATTAGCATTACAACCCGTTTATGTGCTGATATTAACACTCCCGACATCCCGACGATGCTGAGTCAACAAAAACCCGCTTTCACACAGTAAAAATCTTGCCAGTCAAGATAAAACAAATCCCTCTTGGTAGACTAGACCAGAGGTTGAGCTTCCAGTCAGGTGTATTGTTCCGAGATGAAAATGTAGTCGTAAGAGGTGAGAATTGTTGCCACAACGGAGGATGCAACCCGGGCAGCAGCCTTGCGGTGTGTTTATTCATCATTATCACCCGGAAGGCGGATCCTCAGATCAACTCCTTAGGGTCTAGTTAACATTGTCGGCCATCATAAGCGCTATGTTAAGGTCATTTTTGGCCTTCTTACTTTCCTCAGGTTAGCCAATTTTCGCACGAATTTGAACGTTGGGAAATATAATCTTCCACATTTCCGGAAATCCAGCCTCCAGGAAGCTATTAACTATTAGGCGAAAAATGGGGGATGAAAAAAACTTCCGGTCGACGGTACGCTCTGGTTGGTTTGGATTTTCCTGTTCTGTTCGGTCAATTGCGGTCGCTCGTTTTCCGTCGGTGGGCGTACAATTCAAACCAGAAAAGTCTGCGACTGATTGCGAGCGGAAAATGCTGGATGTTTTGAATAATTCATTCACACTTTTCCACTGTAATCTGGTGTCCTTTCTTTATTGTCCTGTATTTATGTGCGAAAGCTGAGATTATTTTCCGCTGTGACGGATGCGAACGGTGACTGGCTGGTGGCGTGGTAGCGATGTTGTCTCGAGGGGGAACTGAAATTGTGTTTTTTTTTGGAAAATAATCGATATCAACCATTTTTTAAGCAGCGTCACATGTTTTTGTACCATGTGAAGTTAAAAAAAAGATTTAGTATGGAAATGATATCAAAACGTTTTTGGAACCTCAAATAGAAAGATCTAAGTACGCTCTTGTATCCGTCAAAACAGTAAACAGCAGTAAAATCCGTAGAAAAAGAAACCTATTTTCACTGAACCGACGTTGATGTGCCTGGATATCCCAACTGCTGTATTTTCACTTACATTGCACAAAAACACATACACGAACACACACAGCTACTCGTCCCCTTCATACCTGGCTCTGACAGTAAGCCAACGCATTTGTCGTGTGCATCCTTAGTTCCGCTACGAATGGACACCTCCTCGTAAGTTTTCAGCTGGCAGGAATAGGAACACCGAGTGAGTGAGCGCCAGAGGATGCTCGGTGCGGTGCTGTAAAACATTGCGACAGCAGCCTTCAACCAACCGGAAGATTTCTCCTTACGAAACTTTTGCTCGTTTGCCTTGCTGAAGACGATGACGTTCGCTGTTGGCCAGACGCGCAGCGTTTGACGCTAGTGTGAAACTATTTCCTTTTGCTTCCCCCTTTTCCCATTCCTCTTGCAACCAGGACTCACCGCTTGTTATCTTGGCATGGTGATTTAGATAAATAAACAAAATTAAAGTTTTGCATAAATTAGCCTTCGTTTGCAAGTTGTGGCTTAGTTGCACTAGGAGTTTGCCCATGGATTGAGTAGAGTTTAATTTTCTAATTTATTTTCGGTTTTCTCGAATCTTCTGCATGATTCGAATGTTTAACTGTTGGATTAGTTGTGCAGCTTGGAAGGAAACCAAGTGCATAAGCAAAATTCTATTTCTCCCAATTTTGTGTAATATTGGAATTTTTCATCCTTAGTCCAGTCATCAGTACTCTGACAAACCTCATATTGCAGATCGCATTATATTTTTTCAAGTTGCTGTAATTAATTTTGACTATAAAGCAAACCATGCTATTTTGACATAGAACTACATCTTTCAGGTAGCTCTGCTACCTCGAGATGTGAAATGAGAATCTAAAAACGGAATAGGTAGGGGAAAAAATATGTCCAATTTCAAATGCTTTCTAGTCGGTTAGTTTTGAGCCGATTTTTTTCGTTCTTACAGCAATCGATTGGAAAATCAAATATGCATCCGCCCTATTTTTATATTTATTGTAGTAGTATCAAAAATTGTCACGCCTTGTTGAAATGCAGACTTCGGCCTCTGACTGGTCGCCTAATGATTGCTTTTCCTAACACGGTCGACAGAATTTTTACCTAGTGAACCGGTAATGCACTCTGTCGGCTATCTAAAAGCCAGGTTCTGCTCAAACCAATAATTTTACTAGTAAATGGTGGGAAGGACTTCTCCAACTTTGTAACAGCGAGTAGCAGCAGCGTCAGTTTTATGTGTGCAAAATGAAATCCGGTAGTACTACAACTCCAAATTTTTAAAATACTAAATACACTTCATTTGAAATATTGGAATGCCTTAACAAAGACAGTAGTAAATTCGACAAGGCAGCAATTCGAATATCATTCTTATGTCTGTCAGCAACACGCAACAATCTAATCAAATGTTGCGTAACTGAGAGTGTGCTGCATCTTTTGCTATTTACTTCTAACGGACAGGATCAGAAAAAAAGAAAACACTTGTCGTTCCAAGCCGCAAAACAAAATTGAGTGAAGACAGAACCTAACAAAAGAGGGGAGCTAGTTACAAAACGGAGGTTGCATCTCACAACATCAACATGGCCTGCATAAGCGTCTACTTTTACTCAAACAAATCATTTTACTTTTGGATGGGGCGTGCATCAGACATAATTCAGCATCAGTGAGTAGCAGTAACGGGTAACAGTAGTGGAAGTCAGCAGAGGCATTAGTGGCGGCAACGGCATTTCCTCCGCTGAAACTTTGACTTGTTTTGGCAGCACCACAAGCATTCTGATTGCGGGAAATCATAAAATGCCGGCAGTGTTAAGTTTTTAGTCTAAAAACAGCTTTCTCTTAAGAGTGCAAATTCCAACTGTCGGGGTAGTGATCAGCATCATATCCGATTTTAAATTGAACAACAACTGTTCTTTTGAGAACAAAACGATGGAATTAAAAATTAAACTTTTCTGCATGCAATCTGAATGTTAAGAATTGTTTGCGCCGCATAGTCATTGTTCCGTGATGGTTCTGTGATATTGTATTTATATGCGTGAACTAAAATACGGTACAAAATTTCAAAAACATTCAATACACTTCATCCAAAATGTCAATCGAGAAGAATAACTATATTGCCAATGCACGGTCAACGTTCTTTTGCTGAAAAAATCCCTCATCTCAAAACAGGTTTGTTGTACCTTACGGTCGTGGCTTTGCATAGAACCCTTCTGTTATTTTTTTATGTTCTATTTTAAGCAGTAAATGTAGGCATAATAATCAAAACAATAAATTAAATGGAAATAGGGCAGTAGAAACTACTAATAAAAAATGTGCGAATGAAAATTTGCGAGAATCATTCTTTTATTTCGTGTTGGCAGCCGAAAAGTGAAAACGGCCAAAATGAAAAACATAAAACATTTGATTTTTTTCGGAAAAAATGAATCATTTTTAGTCAAAAAAAATTCTGCACTCACGGCAGACATTCACAGTTTCACGCAAGTTACAGATTGTGAGTGATGCTGCTTTGGAGTCTACAATTAAACCGTCTTTCCTAAAACCATTAATTTTTTTGATTTTTTTTAACCAAATCTGCATTGACAGCAAAATACAGGGTATCGAACGTCTTCGTCAGTGGTTTTCTTCGGCCCCCTTTTGCATAAGATTGCTGCTGAAAAACTGCCGAAGAAAACCACTGACGAAGACGTTCGATACCCTAGCTTTTTTGAGTCGTACACGAATTTAAATTTCTGTTGTAATTTTTTCACTCTTATTCACATTTAAACGGTCCTTTTCAGGGCATTGCAAATATAACTGATGAGATTGATGAATATCAAATCCCAAAATACTGCATCGATGATTCGGTTGAGTCTCAGATACGGTCTTCTTGTTTTGATAACCCACAGATAAAACTTAGTCTTTAGCTCACTTATATCATTACCTTTTGCGCTCGAACAAACTACAAACCCAGAAGAATAATTTCTAACGTGAGTGTTTTATTAAGTCCTATTCTATAATTATGTTTCAAATATTCAATAATTTCGATGAATTTTACCTGCTTACGTTTGAACAAATATTGTAAAATAAGAACTTTTTAACACTTCTGTATCATCATGGAGACGTACGAAATGACGCTATACATTTATCAATAGTCTTAAAAATTATTAATCCACAAGTAAAATTTGCAACCGAATTATGAATAGTCAAACTGCGAAATAGAAATCAACATGATAAAAAATAGGGACAATTTGAAGGAGCTGCGTAGCCGCAAGGTTATAGAGTCCGCTATGTCAAGCGAAGCTTTGTGGGTTCGAATCTTAAGGGAATCAAGCCATTCGATGTCAAAACTGGACTTTAAGCACAGACTAACAGACATAACACGTTGAACAAATTTTCAATAAAATCATCGTTCGGATGATTCCAGTACTTTACGTTTGTAACACTAGCACCATCTGCTGTCGTGTTCGCGCTACGTAATGTATTTCGACATCAGCGCTAGCGTTACTGCATGTGTCAAATGGGGAACTACAAAATATGTATGAGATTGCATGACAGCGCCCCACACGACGTTTTCGCGCGATGACTGTTATTCGATTGAAAATTTGAAATGAACGTTTTTTGTGGCGATGGAGCCAGGTTCCAGTGTTACGTCTGTTAGTCTGTGCTTTAAGTATGGGTTCATTCTCAGGCTCCCCACTTTACGCTGAAATCTATAACACCTTTGCGTGATTTTTTCTCAACAAAAACATAAGTCCCTCTTATTAATTAAACTGACCAGAAGCAAATATCTTAAAATGACAATATAGTTCACTCTCGAATTTCCCATATATTTCCGTGAAGACAGACAGGGAACACCCCCTCTTGTGGTGAGAAAGGTAACTAAACTCATTGCACAGTGGTACAGTAAGGCAATTCAGGCGGACATGAGCTTTTCGTTGCGATTTTGGTTTGCAGTTTAAAGCCATAGTTTTTGTAAAAAGTTGTTTCTTATAAATAGTCCTCTATTTATGTGCAAATAAAACTTAGGGTGGTCCTAAAATCAACGAAATAAAAACAAACTAACTTGTTTTTATTTGCATAAATAATTGTAAACATTCTTTGGCAAACTTGTAGATCAACTAATTCTAAGTAACTTTGTAAAAAAAACTTTTTTGTAGACATTAAATTTGGTTTCCAAAAACAGTCTTTTCGCTCTATTTTTTCAATTCAAATTAATAAACAAAATTTTCTTCGGTAACTTTAATCAAAAATGCGCCAATTTTGACGAAAAAACATTGTCGATATATTGTACAGATGAAAAGTTTTCACTATTTCTATTTTAAAAATAGGCCCTTTTAAAAAACTGATGTCTCCGTTCAGGGCAAATAAAATAATATAAATAGGTATCATTTGAAAGAACAAATATTTTATAAATATTTTGAAGAAATACCAAAAGTTGCTTAAAATTAGTTGATCTACAACTGTGCCGATGAATGCATACATTTATTTCTGCAAATAAAAAAGTTAGTTTTTTTATTTAGTCGATTTCAGGACCACCCTAATTTTAATTTGCACATAAAAAATAGACTAAATATAAGAAACAAGTTCTTAGAAAAAAAATTTACTCTAACACCACAAAATCGCATCGAAAAACTTATGTCCGCCTACATTGCCTCACTGTACCACTGTGCATTGTTGTTGAATTTCTGTGAGCGTGTGACCGACAATTTTACACACGAAACTGAATTTACTGAAATTTAAATTTAGTTGACTCAATTTCATACTTTCACAGAAAATACCTCAAATCATGTGAAAAAAATTACTTGTTGCAGATTTCGTACGTATATTGTTTGTTTGTAAAAAAAAAGCTGCAGATTTCGTGCGTATATTGTTTGTATGTAAAACTAACGCCATTCCAGGTAAATATTGATAATATAATAGATGTAGCTTATCGAGGCACGAAGAAGAAATATTCAAATAATCAGGCCACGACGTGTAAATGGTAAACTAATCCCAAGTTGCTGTATACGTGGTTCCCTGTGTAACTTCACTAGCTCAGATCCATCACGGGAAGCAACTACGAAATGTGCGGCCGTCAAGCTCAAGCTCAATAATCAGGCCACAAATGAATGTTTCAATTACCTCGTGGAAAAGATAAAAGGAGAAACCGCACAATGGTTGTCAATAGTCGTATATGGTTGTTGTGCAACTTTTAGCTTAGATAACACTTGAATGTTCTATCAATTTAACAATTTAAGTATGGATACATGTAATGTTGTAATTGGTTTAAAAGCTTTATTTTATTATATATAAAAGATATTTAACAAAACAAACATAATTAGTGCTAACAACTGTTATGCAAGAACTATTATTCAATGTTTAGTTTTCTTCATTTTGAAAGTATTTTTTTGTTTTTTTCATCCCTCCGAATTTTTTGCTCTCGAGTTCTAATCTTCGTATTCATCACTTGGAGCTTTGCTTTAACCAGCATATTTATGTATTTACTAGCTGACCCGGCAAACTTCGTCCCGCCTATTTTTGTGTTCAATTTAATAATTTTCAACATTCCAAATTCATTGATTTCTTGCTATTTGTTTATATCGTTTGAAATTATTGGTTTTATCGGAATGACAGGATACTCGACTTTTGTCTTTAGTACATCACCTCTATTCCGGAAACACTCATATTGGGTGGTATTCAGTTATTTTCGTTGTTTCCCAGAAACTGAAAGTGGTCATCTTCGAATTCAAAATGGTGTCCAGGGTCAATGCTCGGCTTCGTTACATCATTTCGATTACGGACATATCCATATGTAGTAGTATTCGGTTATTTCCCAGAAGTTGCCATTTCACAATTCAAACTGGTGTCTGAGTTAAATTTTTAGCTTCTTGTATCATTCTGGATCCGGTGATTCTCATATTGGGTGGTATTTGGTCAATTCAGGCTATTTTTCAGAAACCGTAAGTCGCCATCTTGGATTTTAAAATGGCATTTGGAGACAATTTCTGGCCTCTGAGCGTCATTCTGGTTAAAGAAACAACCATATTTGGTGGTATTTGGTAATTTTCGGCAGTTTTCCAGTCATCGGAAGTCGCCATTTTACAACTCAAAATGTTGTGGGAGGTCGACAAACGTACAAACCGTGGAACACCACCCATGGATTGCCTCATACATAGGCGAACTTTATTATTATAAAATATTCGGCCGAATCCACTTCACAATAATATGTGCATTTTTTTCAGTGTACCCATTAGGGTAATATTATTGTCGCATGTCGTGTAGAACAAAATCAGAAGTGGCGCACCTAGCGGTCGAAAAGGTGACTAACGCTTCTATCATTTTCAATTTGTCTTCATAATTTCACCTAAGTGAACTATATTGGTATTGAAGATATTTGCCAGAAGGGCGCACTACGAAACTTCTCCAGGGAATTATAATTGGTGATATTTGACAAGAGGAACGAGCATCGGTATAGTAGAACAGTAAGCAGGTAAAAGGAAGAGTATCACATTACACACAAGCATTGATAAACAATAATAATAAGCATGCCACCTCTCAATAGCGGTATTGCTAATAATATAAGTGCGGGTTACAGCAGATACCCGGGCATATCTCACAATAGATCTACGATTCTGGTCGCAGTGAGGAAGTCCATACAGAAGGAAGAAGGGACAATAAACAATAAAATATAGTTTGCCGCGTTTATTCACAGTTGTACGAATTCGTACGTAAGAGTCTTTCAACTTTATTTGAAAAATTTAAGTGTTTTAAAAAAGACGGTTTATTGGTAGTGCAACTTCCACGTAACATACTTACTCACTTACTTCAGCAGCCTAGAGCTGTGGTGGCTCGTGCCGTATCAAGAATGTTCCTCCAGTCTTCTCGGTTATGAGCTACTCGTCGCCAATTTACTAGGCTTCCCCATAACGTTTGCGGTAACAAAATGGACAAATATTGGCGATTTTTCATGAGTTTACCTTTAATCCCACTGACGAAACTACTCATGTATCATCAATCATAGAAACCCATGAGTTAGCAAAAACAAAATTGACAGCTCTACCAGTCAAACTTCAACTGTGATGGTGGAAAAAGTGAAGCTACTCCGTTCAGAAGTGTGCGCGTTCAAAGAACGGTAACCCACCGCGTCAAAAACGGACATTGTGTGGCATTTTGTGGATGCCGGGTATGCCCGTTCCGGCATCTACAACATCTTGACACTATTGGACAACGATCAGAGCATCGAAGGAAAGTGATCAGAACCTTCAAAGGATCCTGAAGAGGAAGACCGAGGGAAAAGTGGCTTAATCGCTGCGTGCACTTGGCCGGGAGGCCGGGGGAAAAAGTATCTGGAGAACATGGACATGCATGTCAGGAAGCGGCAGTCCCGTCCACTGGTCTCGGAGCTGCAGACAATGACGCAGAGACAGTGGTTGAATAAGATGGTCAAGTCGATTTTCCCGTCGCGGAATCGCGGCAGTGGTGATGGACGACGAGACCTATCTCACCCTGGATGGCAACGGCTGGCAGGGCGCTTCGTATTTCACTTCTCCCACGAAGGAAGTGAGCTCCGAGGTGAAATTTATTTCACACACCAAGTTCTCCGAGAAGGTGCTGCTGTGGCTGACAATCAGCGAGAAGGGGTTGTCAAAGCCGCTCTTCTTTCGCTCCGGGTTGGCCGTGAACGGGGAAATTTATACTATGAAGTGCCTGCCAGAAGTTGCGTCGTTTATCAAGAAATACCATAAGGGCGAAGACACAGTGTTCTGACCAGATCTGGCGTCGGCCCACTACTCGAAGCGATCTTTGGAGGAGATGGAGCGGCTGAATATCGATGTGGTACCGAAGTCGGCGAATCCGCCCAACGTTTCCCAACTGCTTCCCATCGATAATTTCTGGGTAAACTTGAAGCGCATAATCTATTCCAACAATTTTGTCGCGAAAACGGAGGAGGAATAAATAAAAAAACGAAGAAAGAGCTTGAAAACATGCCAACACGCATGTTTTCGTCCGCCATGGCGAATGTTCCGGTTAACTTCCGCACGTAAGGACGTAGAATTCTTTTTGCAAATAAGATAATATAATTACCATTAATAGGAAATTTATCCAACTCAATTATCTGTCTTACTTTTTTTTCATCAACTTCTGAAAAAAAAAAACCATTTTTTTACCGCAAACGTTATTGTGTCGACTCGGGATGGCGACTATCTTTTCACTTGTCGAGATGACGTTGACGGCCCCATCAAGCTCCTGGATGTAGCGCTCATGAGCCATGAATATCTCCATGAGGGTACGGTTGCCCGCTGTACGCAGGTTATACAACTTGCACCGGATGGAGAAACGCGCAAGTCGCTCATGACAGAGATAGACGGAATATTAGAACGTGTGTCATGACATCGTTATCTAACGACAGCCGAAATACGTTGACGACCTTGTCATCTTCTTTAAACCGCAGTTGATACTTGGCCGCATTGAGGGCAGCCTGCTCTCGTGTGGCGCCTCCACGCGTATCGTCGCAGTCCTCTATTGACAAGATCCTCTCCAGGAGGTGTAGTAGGCCCCGCTGCTTTAGGAAGTGGGTTACCCGCACCTTCTAGAAGAGATTATCGTTCCCGACCGCTCCCTTGTCCAGATTTTCATTTACCTTCAGTACCTTTTTGTGCCTTAAGGTGAAGACCTGTTTCTAGGTCCCCACCAAGACCAATAAAAAACACAAGTTCAAGTAGTGCAAGTACTGCCTCGATCTGCACACAGTGATGCATATTATCTCCTGAGTAACAAAAAAGACTATGTGCCCCGAACTTTACGAAACTATGTTCCTGGGCCCATAACCTATTGAGTCAACATCTGTGATGTATATGAGACTAATATGACACATTTTTCGTTCTATCTTCATCTGTATAACTCATGAGTTGAACAGATTGCGAGTAAACCTAAATCTTCTCTCAATCTGTAATGGAATACTGGCTTGATGCATCCGATTTTGGGAGAGAACAGTGCACAGTGGTCCAATAAGGCAAAAAGTGGAATTTAATTCCATAGCGCCTTTTACCTTCATCCTAGCCTAAAAGTGTCTTCGGACAATTGTTTGTATGAATGGCCCGCATGATCGCAAATTGTCGAGAAAAATGAAAAGTTTACTATACTAAAAATAAAAAAATTAACTTTTTTGTGTTAAAGGATAGAAGAATAGTTTATTCAGAAAAGTTGTAGAAGATTCAAAAATATGAAACTTTGTTGAACAGATAAAAATCCTATCTTCTTTCGATACAAAGTTGTAAAGTAAACTACATGGAACTTACTCAAAAGTTAGTTTTTTGTACTTATCTTTTGGTAGTTGCATTTTACACGAAAGTATTGTTAGGAGGAATTGTTAGGGCATACAAAACACACATTTTTGTCAAAGGTTATATATCTCCAGGACTTTTCCTTATAAAGTTATATCATATTTTAACTTATTTTTTCGATAACTTAAACAACGTATAGGGTTAAAAGGGGCAAGTGGAGTCATGATGTAAATACTTTTCCTTGAAGTTAGGCTGAAGTACTATAAACTCCTGTAGGTTACATTTGTCCCAATCCACCCATATGAGAGTACGGCGAGCATATGTTACAGTAGGTTTTCATATATCCAAAATACTAACTTTTTTGTGTCAAGAGATAGAGGAATAGTTTATTCGGCAAAGTTTTAGAACGTGCCAAAATATGAAACTTTGCTGAACAAATAAAATTACTATCTTCATTGGATACAGAGTTACAGCGTATACTCTATGAAAGTTACTTAAAAGTTAGTTTTTTGTACTTAACTTTTCTTATTCTATATTAGCCATTTACGGAGCAAGCTGGACTTTGCGAGCGTTGTTTGGCGCCCCCAATATGTAACACATATTCAACGAATTGAAGGAATTCAAAAAAAGTTCGTGCGTTTTGCCTTACGGAACCTTAGATGCAATGGTGATCAACTACCTGCCTATCAAGACTTGTGTGCATTAGTTAATATTGACACAGTACATTGCCGACATAGGAATGCTGACATAGTATTTTTCACCAATGTATTAGCAGGAAGGACTGATAGTCGAACCCTTTCAGCCCGATTACATCGTTATAGCAATACGGTTGCGCTAAGGAATCCAAGAGTGTTTAACCCTCCGCAACGAGCTCGGAATTATTCACAACATGAGCCTACATGCCGTTTCATGAGATCATTTAATGAACTACAGCATATTGTTAACATCGACATGTCGCCTGCAATCTTAAAAAGCAGACTAAGTTTATATTTAAGAGGACAACTTCATGAGTGTTAATTGATTGTATTTTTGTCTTTAATTTAATGTATTTTAATATTAGGTGTGGATAACGGGCCTAAAGCCTATATATATTCCATAAGAAATAAATAAATAAATGACTGTAATATAGTAATTTTCGAAGTTTTCTTGAGTTTTTTTAAAAGAGTTTTTTGGGGGTAAAATGGACACGTGTGGGTAAAATGAGCATAGAGAGGTGGTAATATAAACACCTTCGACGTGAACGTTAATTATCGCTTTACTGCTAGCAAAATGTTGTTCGATTACAGCTGACACAGTTATGCATTCACCTACATTTTCACCAGTTGTCGTAGAATTGATAACAATATATGATCTTATCCGCAAGAAACTGGTGGAAGCTTGTTTCATGGACATGCCGCATTCAACGGCACGCTTAGCCGCTGCCATCTATCAATCGGCCCAGGTTAAATTTTGCGTTTTCCGATACAAACACAAAGCATCTATAATTTTAAATGGAAATTTGTACATTTTTTCTACCATCACTATGGGCTGTCCATTTCACCCGCACAGTACGTGTTATTAAAAATACTCTAAAATATTGGAAAAATCATTCAAACAATTACTAATCTTCAATCATTTCTGGTCGTTATTAGTCTGAGTACAGATATATGCACAGAAGTCCTTACGAAAAACTGTTCAACACTAAAAAAAGGTTATTTCATGTGAGCCAAAATAACATCACTACCACGAATGTGCACGTGTCTTTTGTTTTTGTTGATTAGTTTGTCTTAAACAGCTTCTGGTGCATCTAAGACAAGGTGCTAATAGAGTTTGTACTGTTGTTTTCAACGTTATAGTCAAGATTTAAGCAGGTGTCCATTTTATCACCCCTGTTCATTTTACCCACAATTCCCCTACAATTTGTCATTCTATTGTTGAATCTTTCCAGCTTTGTTGGGGCGGTTCATCATTATTAGGGTGGTGCAAAAATTGATATTTACTACTAAACCCTTCTGTACCATCATGGAGACGCAACAAGTGGGGCTATACTTTTTTTCACCAACTTGAAAATTATGAATCCACAAATAAAATTTCCAACCGAATCATAAATAGTGTGGAACAAAAATCAACACGATTAAAAGAACAGTCAGTTAACAATAATATATAGTTTACCGCGTTTATTTAAAATTTTACGAATTCGTACAAAAAAAAGTTTATTTGACATTAAAAAACGGTTCATGAGTAGTGCTGCAGTTCATACAATATAGGGCTGCCTGGCTAAAACTTTGCACATATGTTCCTATAGTTTAAAGTGGTCATTTTGTGCTACTAATTTTTTTTTTGATTTACGATTAATTTCAAAATGGTCCTATATCGTACAGAAATAACGTAACATCAACATGGTTGCAATTCAACACAACTTTTCGTTAGTTTATTACCACGAAAACTATACCCACGGGGCCATTCTCAAAGTACATAAGGGTTTAGGGAGAGAAAAGAGTTGTCAAAATTTAATATGCATGATTATGTAAAGGGGGGAAGGTGTACTCGACAAAATCTCACGTTAAATGTAAAAGTTAAAAAAAAACCTTTGAAATTTGTTTATAAGTATCTCGTTGAGATTTGAATTGTAAGCAGATCTTCATAACGCCTGGCGTCTTGAAATACTGAATAAATTTTTAACAGAAATAACACTATGTGAATTAATTTCTGTAAGCACTGTTATGAATTTTGCAATGTTAGGTCACACTCCCGAACTTTTTTTTCCTCCCGTCTTTTCGATATGATTGCTATTTTTTAGGACCAATTTTTAATCTCCCATCTTAATCATATATTGACAGTGTACCGAGTAAACACCGGTACTCTAACAGATGACTTGTTTACGAGTTTCGTCGTCGGAGCAGACTGGTGTAGGAATCACAAGCTCATCTGCCCTTGCTACCAGAGCATGGATGTAAAATTACTGAACGGAATCTATTAGCCTGCGGCGGACATACGCGCGGGTACTCTGTTCTGGCTGTTGGTTATTGAATATTTGCTTCCATGCTTATGACGAGACGGCTCCACGGCTTGATCCCAGTTTCGCCTGCCCGTTCACAACAAAGGTACAGCCGGCGCCATCGGGGGTAGGTAAATTTAATAATGCACATTTAATGGTTTCCGAAAAACCCGACTATGTATGCCTTGGAATGCCGACGAAGTTTCTACTGTCCGGCTGAAAAGTTTCCAGCTCGCTGCTAAACAGGGGTCAGCTGGATTAGTTGGATTCGTTTGACCTTTTCCGAGAGAGAGAGAGAGATAGAGAGTAAAAAAGGTATAGGCAAATATGTTTGCTGTTGCGTTGTTTGGCCGTATGAAATTATGATGAACTGTTGTGAGCTTAGCAGTTTTAACTGTTTCCCACTCAGACCTGGGAAAAGTTTTAAGGATGTGTTGGCATGTGAGCTGCGTTATTGGTAAAATTATCCAGGAAGTGAGATTGTTTGAATATAACTTTTCGTTCCGGTAGTTATTGCTCCATAGCGGAAACTTCCGAATGAGTTTACTTATTAAAAAAGAAAGTGATTTAGTTGTTTCGTTAAAATAGCAACTAGTTTGTCGTTGTTGTCGTTGCAAATCGTCTACGTTTGTTAGTTTTAGTGAAACAAATAATCACTGAAAACATATATAGGCAGATTTTTTTTAAACTGATGTAAAGCTTCGAATTCGTTTTGCTATTTCAAACATCGAAACGCGCAACCACAGCATCACAAAAAATTACAGCCATCAAAACCCCGCCAGCGTACAACCAGATTGATTACAATTCTAGATAGAGTAGAGAAGATAAATTAGGTACACTTCCGTATTTACCACCATAGGCGAACCAAAGCCCGAAAGTCGCTGCATAAAGTTTTTTCATTTTCTTTCTGCAACGACGACAAAAATCGGGGCACCCGAGTCGCGCGAAGCATAAAAATTGTAATCCAAAAAACACAAACCTTCCATCACCGGTTTTCCACCTTTTTCCAAACCTCTCCCACCCCCTCCCCAAAAGTTGTAACCTATTTGCATCAATACCCTCGCTGCGTCGGGCCGCTCACGAGAACCTAACTGCCGTGACAACTGCGACGTAAAAATAAGGAGCATAAAATGTTCGCACTACGCGTATCGAATCCGAGAAACTGGTGGTTGGGCCGAATTCCACCACACCCGGGCGCACAGACCTCGGTAGGTGGGAGACGGAAAAAGATTCTTAGCTATCGCAACGATCCAGGCCGGTATGAGAATGCAGATCATAGTCTGGTGCGCTACAATTGAACTGGAAGATGGCTATGCAGCGCCAGCACCCGTGTAGATACGCAACAGACAACATCCGCTTTGTTAACGGCAAGGACGACGACGACGGTGTCGGAAACGGCTGCGACCGGATGCTCGTAACACTGCTGCCTAGCGTCGTCGTCGGCGTTATGACGGTCGGTAGTCTATCCTGTTGCCATCGCAGGAATGCTGAAAACAGCAGCAGGTGCTCACACAGCTTCAACCGGAGGAAGATTACTCGTTGTCTAGCCGGTTGATTGGCTCGCGCTGGGGCGTCGGAAAAATCGATAAATTTCCACACAAATTCGTCTGCTCGTTACTTATGTTGACAATGAATGAATGTGAAGTGTTGAATGAAAGCGGCTTCACGTTTATTTTTTCTCTGTGCTCTTCTTTTCGAGGGCCGTTCATTACGTGCTTCCGCGTGAACACAAGGACAGTGCCGCCTTTCCGGTGGGAAAATTGGCCTTGGTAGAAAGACAGAGAAAACAAGAGCGAGATAGATTTATTTCGCGAAATGAATTGGAGGCAAAAAGTATGAGCTCTGCGTTTGCAGCGGATCAATCCTGAATATGACGGATGATTCCAATTTGTTATTGTCTTAACACCTAATGGATGATACTGGTTTTATCTTTGCACGTGTGCGTGACTTTTGTTTCGCTTCCGGTTCACTTTTGACGATACGGTGGCTGAGTGGGAACGCGACCCGAAACGAATTGAGGTCGACGAGCTGGCGGAGAAAAATGTCAGAACATCTGTTGGTATTATGCTTCGGAGTGTATTTATTTGTTACGCTTAATCAGCTCGTGGAAGAAGTGAATTTAAAACCTGAAAACCTTTTTATGAGCTTTTGGCACGGATGAATGTGCAGTTATTTTAACCATATTTTTTCGGTTTAGGCGTTTTTTTACAAGGACTGATTATTTGGATAGAGAGGTTTGTGACAATGCTTTTGCAGCGAACGGTTTTCACTATTGTGAGGTAAAGTTGGAGAGAGTTTGAGTCGTATGACTTACCAAAAATATTTATTCTTCCTGATATTTTCGTATGGTAGTAAATTCAGCTACATATTTGATACCAAAATGAATTTGTATTTCATGTTTGTTTCGTTTAACTGGTAAACTATAATTAATCGGCCAATCAATTATGACTATCTTGTTTAATTTCAACTTCCAATTGTTTTAATTTCAACTCCCAATTCACTGCAACATCATGTAAATAAGGGTTTTTCCATTTAATTTAACATCCTGGTTACGGAAAGTCTGTTCGCAGCTCGTGCTCGTAGCACAATTCCTTCAAAGTATCCGTCGAGCAGAATGAGCAGCAGCGTTATCTTGGTGAAAGAGCGCTGTTTTTTTGGAGGCCGCTTGGACTCAATTCTTGAGTTCAATCGATCCGTAATGCACAATAATATTGTTTATGGATTGTTTTTACCATGTTCAAGGTGATCGGAGAATATTATGTCTTGCAAACAGACTTCCCGTGCACGCGCTTTTTTTTCAGGCGACGAGAGAAATCTTTCTCTCGCTCGTAGAATTTCCATGCATGTGCGACGAGACGAGACACGTCACATGCAATTTGCAGGTTGCTCTTTCGCTTCTCTTTCGGTTCGGATTGCGATGCGCAAGGCGATGTTTCATCGCACTACGAACTGAGCGAGACGCCCGTACTGTACATACTTGATACAGCTCGTGCGCTACAGCTCGTGAGACTTTCTCGTGTACACAGACTTCCTGTACACGCGCTGAAACGACGAGAGGTTTCTTTTCTTTTTTTTTCATCGGTAAGAGACTGCGGCGCACCACACGTTGTCTTATCGCTTTACGAACTGAGCGAGACGCCCGTACTGTACCTTAGTGAAACTGTATATTAGAGAAATGACAAAGCACTCACCGTTGAGGAAACTGTCAACATCAAAACGGGCGAGCTGTATAATTTTGCATTGCCGTTATCCGTTTTGATGTTGACAGTTGCCTTAACGGTGAGTGTCTCTGCGTCTCTCTGGTGTATAGGCTGCCTACCGTACCTACATACGATATATGCCGTCAGACCCTTCTGAAGGTGTATTAATCGGAAGAATTCATTAAACTATATTACTACGATCAGATTATCACGAACCTTCAGAACCTGATTTGCAATAGCTATACACTAAGGTCGCTTTTACGCGGTTTTTTTTACGTGGATTCCGGAATTTACGCGGTATTTTTTTTCTTGCGGATTTCGGTTCCTCTTCACTCGGATTGCAGAATTTACGCGGGTTTTTTTTACGCGGATTCCGGAATTTACGCGGTTTTTTACGCGGCATGTATCCCCCGCATAAAAAGCGACTTTAGTGTACTCAATTCGAAAATTCTATCCAACATCAACATGTACTAGAAAATATGAACAATTTCAATGGTTTTACTATTTTTAACTCCCGAAAAACTTATGTTGTAATTTCAAACCACATTTTTTATCCTTAGAACTACAAAACAGAGTTCTATCATAATATAGTCAATGACATCTAAACCGACGAAAGGAACACTTCTGTTAACCAACGTAACACTCTGCATCCGGTGCATTTTCGTACCGTTAGCATAATAAGTATAGTAACAAAACGTTCTTATTTCATGTTAACAAAAGTCGGATGAATTAATCATAGAATTTTGAATTGATAAATGAATGAACTAGGTTATATCATTGATAATTCTAACGGTGTTTTGATGCATGCTGCTATAACACCGTAAATGAAAAAAACATAAAATGCCCTGCCTGTTTCCTTCTGCGCAAAATCAATTTCCTTCTCGCACCATTAGCACAAAGCAACATGCGAGGCAAGCTCGCGAGACGAGCTCACGAGAATTTGCACGCAAGCTGTCTCAAGTACGCGACGCCCATGCACCGCACTCGTTAAGTTGAGAGATGAGATATCTTCGTGTACGTCGCAATAAAAATTCCCATGCGACGAGACATGGCTCGTACGAATGGTAAGTTTTCTCGCTCGCACGCTGCACACAGCACGAAGCGACTGAATGAGAAACGAGACTTGTAGCGCAAAGCACACTGTCTCTTCTTTGTGCGAGCGAGATTTCAGGAAGTCTGCTTGCAAATCCCAAAAAGTTTTGTTGTATTTCTTGACGCTTTGGACGAATCTCAGCTCTCTGTTGACCACCACACAGCGTTTTCTTGTGTAAATATCATGAATGATATGACAAGCGCATTTCTTTCGTTTTTTAACATATTTTTCGGGTTGACAGCCTTTCTGAGCGTGGGTTGTAGAAGTACTGTCATGACGGAATTGAGCGAATCAACACTTTGCGATTGCATTAGCTGGAGCAGATGTTCCGCAACACTCATCAAGTCATTGCTTCACTTGAAAAGCATTTTTTCAGATCAGAAAGTAAACCCGAGAAAGAATTAATGAAAGTTAGCATTCTTGTTGATGATTATTTTGACTGGTATAAAATCCACCATAAATTTTGACAAAAATTGACGGAATCCTTGTGTTAATATTCCTATTGAATGCAAACTCGGCACAATTTTACCAAACACATGATTTGCCTATAATTTTCTGCAAATTTTTCCATAAACAAATGATATAGGATTATGGATTTTTGCGGAAAATTGCTTCTATAATTGTTTCTATAATAAAGTAGTATATATACCATCGTTCAAAGATCTTTTGCAGTTGTCCATTTCTTATAATTTTTATATTCTTTCCATTATTTTCCGAACATTCTCGAATTGGAAATACCTTCGCAAAAGAAAATATGACAAACATATAAATACAACTCAGAAAAAAATTATTTGAAGAAGTAGTGTTTGAGACATGACCATAAGGTTAAGTGTTAACATAGAATTTCGACAGCCTGTCTATGTATTTCTTCCTATAGGTTTGGGAACACACTCGATTGGGATTAATCCCTCTGATGATGTGAAGCGGAAAATAGTATAGAGCACCGCTTCACTGTGAAAAATAAAGTACTTCTTCACCGTAAATAGAAGGAGGGTGGTATTGAAGACATGGCCGCTTAGTTGACGTAGGTCTACGATAGTTTTATACTTCATCAGAAAAATTATCAGACGGGCACAGAACAGATATGCAGCTAAAGAACCGGTATTGACATCTTGCGGTGGAAGGGACACATTTTACACTCGAAAACATTACACTTGTACCATTCATACCTGCTTGTGGTGAAGAATTATTTCGGTCTCTCTTGTACTCATACAAAACCAAAAAGCTAAAAGACTGTGCGAGCTCTCTCCGCTCTTTCGTCGAGAGAGTTCCCTGTCCCTTCCGGTACTGGTATAACGAGAGTGATGTTTCATGATAATCGTACAGTACCACTCGCATACGTGCAAGATTTTGTATGTACATATTTTTTTCAATGATTTCCTTTGTTGCCCGAGTTGGAAACCGAATATCTTGACTATCGACAATCGACTTTTTACAAGGCACCTAATGTCGCAAGTAGTACCGGGTATAGCGCGACTGATACGCTCTACTCGCGACGTTAGCTTAGGAATAAGCGGCATAAAAAAAAATATTGTCGAGAAATTTAGTGTCCAGTTCTAACGAAAATATTCAAGTAGCAAAATGAAATGGTTAAAATGGTTTCAATAGTCACAGGGTGTACTATCCAAGATAATTTGTTAAGCAAAGTTTGAGAAATTTTTTGTTTGATTTTTTCTATTGATATTGATTGTGAATTTCCTCTTAAAAGATCTCCCTGAATGAGGTAATGAAGAAAAAAGAAAAGGAAAGAAAAAGCAGTTCAAACTATTGGGACCAAACAATGCACTGTAAAATCAATGCAGGATAGAACAGCGAAAAAGGAATGCGAAAGCACCGATTTGCTGAATCGTTTTGTTCGAAGTTCTGTTCTGTGAGACGGGGTTATAGTGATGTTTTTTTCACAATCTTATAAATATGTTCATGAAATAAATTTTTTAAAACTATATTTATTAGGTTACTACTCATATTGACGCTTTCAATTGGTAGATATTTAAATTTGAACAGCTTCTGATCGTAGCATGTACTGATAAGCCAAATATTTAAGCCTTCTTCTTGGTATTCTTGGGTAATGTGACAAATTGAATACGTGGCACTTTGGGCTGGCGAATCGAACAGATAGGAATTAAGCTAGATTAGATGCAGTAATTTCACAAATTTGAAAAACGAGATTATGTGAAATATAACTCTTTTTACAACTATATGCAACGATTTGCCGAGTGGCAGAAAAATATTAACTACTTGAATTAAATGACTGCTGGTCATTTAATTCAAGTAGTAAAAAAAAATTGCCGCTGGTGTGCAACACAAACGATTGTTTAATTTCTCGTCTCTAGAATGTAACCTGGAACGATTCTCGTTCTCTTGTCAATGAATTTCGTCTATCGGGAGAGTTGGAGTTCGGCACGAGATGAACGTGAGATTATCTTTTCCTTCTTAGACCATACCATCCGTAGTTTGCCGTCTTTGGAATGGAAAAAAAGCAAAGCCTTGGTGCTACATTCCGATTCGAAACTTGACCTTCTGTTTATTTATACACAGACTCCGCAGCAAATATCTCCCAGATGGTCTCGAGGTACGATACTTGCCTAACAAGCAAGTCGTCGTAGGTTCGAGTCTGTTAGTGTCAGTAGGAACGTAGCGCTAGCCCCGCAATTGTCCTGTACACTAAACAGTCGACTGCGAAGTCTGTGTATAAATAAACAGAAGGTCAAGTTCCGAATCCGGAATGTAGCACCAAGGCTTGGCTTGGCTTGGCTTCGCAGCCAACTGTTTAGTGTACAGGACAATTGCGGGGCTAGCGCTACGATCCTACTGACACTAACAGTGTCTCCCGAGACGAGACTCGATTCGAACCTTTGGAATGGAAATGAAAGTGAAATTTCTGTTTGCTATCTTTTATACCAGTCTTTTTTAGGAAACTTCAAGTGAAGGAGGAGCCTCGTAGACCAGGATGTGATATAACAAATTTGCGACAAGTTCAAAAGTAGTCAAATTATTTGTATTCCTTAGTGTCGGATGTGCTGGGAAAGACCGTGATTGGTTGTTTATTTCGATTTGGATTGAGACTGGAAATTTTTTGCCTGATATTTACACATGTTTCCAGCTCCGATTGGTCAATATATGTGTCAACATGGCTTTAGACTTATCAATAATCACAAAATCTAATATTTCTGCATTTTACAGGGCACATATTTGAGATTTTTAAATTTATTGCTGAAAGAATGTAGAAAATCCATCAAAAACTGTCTGAGATATAAGCATTTGAAAGTCGATATTTTCGGTTTATCAGACGTAGTTCTACGCCAAAATAATAATTCAAACTCTTAACTCTTTGTTTCAACTCAAAATTCTTCATATCGAATACTGTATCAAATATTCAAAACTGATTGTAACTCACACTTATCATGATCATAGGGTTTCCGATAATTCTAGAATCAGGACAAAGTCCAGCATGCACAAACGACAAAAGTGACGGCGGCAAGTTGACCATTTTAAACGATCTGTAACCTCAAATAAAATGCTTCGAATTAAGAATGAAATTCACTTGAAACTAGAATATGATTTGGATTGGAATTTGGCAGAAATCGGATTTGGATTGGATATGGATTTTGTTTGGAATGGATTTGAATAGGATTTGGATAGGATTTGGAACGGATTTTATTTGGATTTTGATTGGATTTTGATTGGATTTGGATTGGATTTGGATTGGATTTGGATTAGATTCGGATTGGATTTGGATTGGGTTTGGACTTAGAGTGGATTTGGACTTAGAGTGGATTTGGACTTAGAGTGGATTTGGACTTAGAGTGGATTCGGATTATACTTGGATTTGATTTGGATTGAATTTTGATTGGATTTGGTTGGATTTGGATTTGGAATATATTTGGGTTAAGATTAAACTTAGATTGGGTTTGTATTTAAATTGGATTGGATTTGGATTTGAGTTTGTTTAGATTGGGTTCGGAGTAGATTTGGATTTGATTTGGATTGGATTTGGATTAGATTTGGACTAGATTTGGATCGAATTTGGATTGGATTTGGATTGGATTTGGATAGGATTTGGATTGGATTTGGATTGGATTTGAATTGGATTTGGATTGGATTTGGATTGGATTTGGATTGGATTTGGATTGGATTTGGATTGGATTTGGATTGGATTTGGATTGGATTTGGATTGGATTTGGATTGGATTTGGATTGGATTGGATTTGGATTGGATTTGGATTGGATTTGGATTGGATTTGGATTGGATTTGGATTGCATTTGGATTGGATTTGGATTGCATTTGGATTGGATTTGGATTGTATTTAGATTGGATTTGGATTGGATTTAAATTGGATTTGGATGGATTTTTGATTAGATCTGGATTTGAGTTGGATTTAAATTGGATTTGGAGTAAATTTTATTTGATTTCGATTTGGATTGGCCTTAGATTGGTTTTGGATAAGATTTGGATAGGATTTGGACTTAGAGTGGATTTGGATTATACTTGGATTTGATTTGGATTGAAATTTGATCTGATTTGGAATGGATTTGGATCGAATGTAAATTTAGATTGGATTTGTATTGAATTTGAATGGGATTTAGATTGAACTTAGATTGGGTTTGGATTGAAATTGCATTGGATTTGGATTGGATTTGGATTTGAATTGGTTTAGATTGGATTTAAAGTAGATTTGGATAGGATTTGGATGAATTTGGATTGAATTTGGAATGGATTTGGATTGAATTTGGATTGATTTTGGATTGGATTTGGATTGGATTGGACTAGATTTGGACTAGATTTGGATTGGATCTGGATTTGAGTGGGACTTAAATTGGATTTGGTGTAAATTTGAATTAGATTTTATTTGGATTTGGAATGGCTTTATATTGGTTTTGGATGAGATTTGGATGGATTTGGATTTGATTTGGACTTAAAGTGGTTTTGGTTTATATTTGGATTTGACTTGAATTGAATTTTGATTGGGTTTCGATGGATTTGGATTGGATTTGGATTGAATTTGGAATGGATTTGGATCGAATGTAAATTTAGATTGGATTTGTATTGAATTTGAATCGGATTTAGATGGAACTTAGATTGGGTTTGGATTGGATTTGGATTGCTTTCGGATTGGATCTGGATTTGAGTTGGATTTAAGGGGTTATATACCTTTTTAGTTTTCAAAAAACCGAGAGAAATTTTATTGTATTATCTTCAAATACAACATCTTGAGAACATTTTCACAAATTTTCATAAAGATCTGAGCAATAGGGAGATAGTTAGAGCGATTTGCAGCGCGCCTCGACACGGCCGCATAAGCTAAACTTGAAACTTTACACGCGATTATCTCGGAATAGTGTTTTCCGAAAAATGACTTTGCCGTGATTCTGATTGTGGAAAAACTACTGAACTGATTTCCTTCATCTTTTTTTTTTAATTTTCGTTATTAAATTCGCCGGTCCTTGAACGATCGCTTTTTGAAACATACAGTTACATTATGCCGCAAAAAAATTTTTAATGCAATTTGGTGCTCAAAACGTGCATTTTTTGGGAAAAACGTTCCCATTTGCACTGAAAACAAAATTCTCATAAATGCGATCGTTCAAGGACCAGGCACACTTCTAAACTATTGAAATAATATGAGTTTTTAAATTTCGGTTGACACGCTGAGTCTCTATCAGGATCACCGCAAGCCTCTGCAAAAAATAGCGTTTCGGGGAAACGGCCATTACTCCAGTAATAATTGGTATATCTCAAAATCAAACATATTTTTTTGTTGTTGATAAACTGTACTTTCAGAAAAATACCCCTTTGATGCAATGAAAATGGTGCTGTGCACTTAAATATAGTTTCAAACTTCCCTCATTTTTCTCGACCAAAAAGGTATATAACCCCTTAATTTGGATTTGGAGTAAATTTGAATTTGATTTTATTTGGATATGGATTGGCTTTAAATTAGCTTTGGATGAGATTTGGGTGGATTTATATTATACTTGGATTCGATTTGAATTGAAATTTTATTGGATTTGGAATGGATTTGGATTGAATTCAAATTCAGATTGGATTTGTATTGAATTTGAAGAGGATTTAGATTGAACTTAGATATGGTTTGGATTGAAATTGCATTGGATTTGGATTGGATTTGAAGTAGATTTGGATTTGATTTGGATTGGATTTGGATAGGATTTAGATGAATTTGGATTGAATTTGGATTGGATTTGGATTGAATTTGGATTGAATTTGTATTGAATTTGGATTGAATTTGGATTGGATTTGGATTGAATTTGGACTAGATTTGGATTGGATTTAGATCGAACTTAGCTTGAATTTGGATTAAATTGGAATTGAATTTGGGTTGTAATTGGATTGGACTTGGATTGGATTTGAATTGGATTTGGATTGCTTTCGGATTGGATCTGGATTTGAATTGGTTTAGATTGGGTTTGAAGTAGATTTGGATTTGATTTGGATTGGATTTGGATAGGATTTAGATGAATTTGGATTGAATTTAGATTGGATTTGGATTGAATTTGGATTGAATTTGTATTGAATTTGGATTGAATTTGGATTGGATTTGGATTGAATTTGGACTAGATTTGGATTGGATTTAGATCGAACTTAGCTTGAATTTGGATTAAATTGGAATTGAATTTGGATTGTAATTGGATTGGACTTGGATTGGATTTGAATTGGATTTGGATTACTTTCGGATTGGATCTGGATTTGAGTTGGATTTAATTTTGATTTGGAATAAATTAGAATTAGATTTTATTTGGAATTGGATTGGCCTTTGATTGGTTTTGTATAAGACATGGATGGATTTGGAGTGGATTTGGACTTGAAGTGGATTTGGATTATATTTAGATTTGACTTGAATTGAATTTCGATTGGATTTGGATGGATTTGGATTGGATTTGAATTGAATTTGGAATGGATTTGGATCGAATGTAAATTTAGATTGGATTTGTATTGAATTTGAATCGGATTTAAATTGAACTTAGATTGGGTTTGGATTGGATTTGTATTGGATTTGGATTTGATTTGGTTTAGATTGGGTTTGGAGTAGATTTGGATTTGATTTTAATTGGATTTGGATGAATTTGGATTGAATTTGGATTGGATATCAATTGGATTTGATTGAATATAAATTAGATTTTGATTTTATTTGGATTCCGATTGGATTTGGAGTAGACTTTGTTTGGATTTGGATCAGTTTGGATTGAATTTGGATTTGATCCCAATTTGATTTAGTTAGAATATATTTTGGATTTTGATTTTATTTGGATTTAGATTGGATTTGGATTGGATTTGAATTGGATTTGGATTGGATTTGGATTGGATTTGGATTGGATTTGGATTGGATTTGGATTGGATTTGGATTAGAGTTAGATTGGATTAGGATTTGGTGTGAATTTGGATTGGATTTGAATTGGATTTGGATTGGATTTGGATTAGAGTTAGATTGGATTTGGATTTGGAGTGAATTTGGATTAGATTTGGATTGATTTTGTGTTCGATATAGATTGGGTTTCGATTGTACTTTGTTTGGATTTTTATTGTATTTTAATTGGTTTTGGGATGTTCTGAATCGGATTTGGATCGGATTTGGTTTGGATCTGGATAGTTTTGGATTGTATTTAAATTAGTTTCATTGCGATTTGAGTTGTATTCCTTTTAGATTTGAAAGGGGGTTTGATTTTGATTCGAAATTTATTTGAAATGAACTTGTTTTAAATTTGGATTGGATTCTGTTCAAGAGAAGCATAAACATTGGCCTATTTTATATAGGCTCTTCGAAGGCAAACAGTAAAACATCAGCAATAATAACGTTGCCAGAATTCGAGTGACAGTAAAATCCGTTGCAAGTCGATCATTTATTTAGTTGTAAAATTGTTCAGTGGAGTACTTATTTCAAGGAACTTGTCAATGTCAACAAACAATAATCCCAGTTGTAGTGCCACTAGCTTTCAATGGGTTCACGTTTGTTTCCTTTTTTTGAATTTTTCCACCATGATCCGACTGTTGGTATCTTCACACAATATCGAAACTAGGGTATCCATATACATGAAACGAAAGCTTCGAAGGAAGTCGAGTAGATAATTTGGTGCTTGTGGTTTGAGTTACGTTTAGTTTAAAATTGTAGCCAAACTTTTTCGAACCTCAAAAGCATTACCGGGGAATGGGGTTAAATTGACCAGTGGGGTGAAGTTGATCAACTGAAAGTTAACCCTTGCATGCCCGGTGCAATTTTACATTTTTTTCGAAAAACTCGGTAAAACTTCAATAAAATTTCTTTAAACAAGTTTCAGAATTACAAGTTTTAATTCCTGAGCTAGTTTCTGACATTTTGCAATAAACCGAATTGAAATCGGTCTAACGATGTTCAAATGAAAGAAAATTTAGTAAACTGCATCTCGTGAACCGAAATGACGAAATATTGTTATTTTTGTTCCCAAACTATCTGTGATTGATATATTTTAATGCAGAAATTATCATTTATCATGAACATATCACATAATGTTACATTTCCAATTGAATGTATAGATTTCAAGGTTGATAAATTTCACCCCAATTTATCTCATAGTACATTGTAGAATTCTCGAATACATTTCATAAAGTAAACGATAGAAATTTCACCAATAGCCATAAAGGCTTTCTGAGCACATACCAGCACTTGTTTCAAATTTATACTATTTCGGGAAAAATGTACATGTGGCGGGTTAGTTGGAAAATATTATAAAATTTGATCAATATCACCCCGTTACATCTCAACAGCTATCCTTACCTATATTCATCCTATTTCTCTCATTTGTCCAATTTACCGTCAAATTTCTACAAACTTTTGGAAGTAAATCTATTTGCTTCTCGATTTTGTCAAATGGTTGAAAGTTTTACGTTGAAAACATGGTAAAATTTGCCGATAAATTGATCAAAAAGGCGTGATGACTATTATAGGAGGCGTGAGACTATTATAGGAGCGTTTACCATATATCTAAATAACGAGGGTTACCATCTAGTTTCTAAGAACAAATCTAAAAACGAATTATGTTGTTCTCAAAACTGCAACCTGATTTCTTCTTAAGAATCTCATGAATAAAAAAGCGTTCCTTCTTCAGAATAATTAATTAAACATTACCCGAACAACAAACTAAATTAAATATTCAAAACCAAATAATTTACATAATCATAGAACAAATTTTCCCCTACCAGAGAAAATATAATACCTGCGCTGATCAAATAAGATGTTTTCCCCCAACCTAATCCAATTATAGTTGAGCAACTTTAATCCCACCAAAAAGTGAACAATTACTGAGAGCAGCCCCGTCAATCGATTTTTACAGAATTCACCGTGACCGCTACCGAAGGCTTCGTTTTGCGACCCCTGCCAAACTCGATTCCTGTCCGTAAGCGCTGCACGAAAACCCGAGCCCGGTGTCTGCCTGCGGACAGCCTCAGCATACAAATCGCTTCATTCATCATGTAATACGCGTATACATATTTTTATGATGGAAATCGCGTTGCCGGTGCTGCGCCGTCGCTCGATGCCTTACGTTCGGTCTCGCGCCGCGTCATTCGCCGACAATGATGATTTATGTAATTTGTGTCTTCAATTTGCAAATGACTCACTCCACTTAGTCAAGCTGAGACCGCTAGCGGAGGCGGTCGGGGGTATGGGTAATTAGAGCCGCAGCACAAAACGGTCGGACAGTCGAAATTGATGACGGATGAAATGCATACTACCATACTCCGCGCCACTGATAAACTTTCCGGGGTCACAGTGGCATGCGGGAGAGGCGGTTGGGTTAGAAGCCGAAGGAATGAGAAACATGATGCTAGTCATTAGGCTCAAGTGGACTGAAGAACCAATTGTTACACCCGGTGGGTTCGTGTTTTAGTGGATGTTTAGGTCCAGCAGCTGTGTGCAGAGAGGGCGTGTGTAGTACATAATGAACAGCTTTTGAGGGGTTTCTCTGTTGATCTTGTTGATTATTACAAGCACTATAAAAATCGCTGGAGGTGATGCTTTTTATGTATTCTGACACGGACAGTAGACGACAGTTGTCCGTTAGTGTAGCGAAAGATTTATTTTCTTGAATAACTATTAATTTTTAATCTACTGACACCACTTTCTCAAAGTCTATTCAAATATAACTGCAGGTGAATTAATAATACTTTATTTAAGAACATCGTTCAACGATTCTCACAACAATTTCCCGGAGAAATTTTTATTTATTGCTTCAACAGACGAATTTTACCTTCCCCGCAGAGCTGTCCTTGTTTGTCCCGGCGAGGACCTTTATGTTATGAGCCATTAAATGCCATATTTACAACTCAACATGCTCGTTTCGGTGGGATGATTCATTGTTCGATATTCATAGGGAGTGTTAAAAATTTCATTCCACCTCGTATCACTAGCTTCTCGGTTTTACTGTCGGAACAAAATTTGCAAACTGGGAGCCATCAATTAAATTGTTCTGCTTACTTCGACTACTGCAACGGTTTCGAATAATCCTAATACAAATTTTATCTGAATCTATATCTTGTAATCTCGTCCAAAGAATGCAGTGGAATACTATAGAAAGGTAAATCTTGATTTCTACCAATCTGTAATAAAGGAATGCAAAATAACATCCCCTACCGACAACCCATACTTCCCTATGTAGATAAAGATCTCAGATCTTCATTATCCCCCGGGAAATTTTCAACGCTCACGTAACCGCCGACAAAATATTATGACCAAATCACTGCTTATGGATGAAGGAATTACTTCAAAATTAAAATTACATCAATCAAAGCAGCTTCACGGGATCACACCGCAGTCATACCGATTCTTCCCGGCGTTTGATTAACTCTCCGCGGATGTGGGTGGTAGAATGAGTCGGGCTATAAAGCGCGTTCCAGTCACCCCGAAACGTGCTGTTTATGATGATGACTCTCTCAGTACGCCCTCCGTTATTCCTAAATCCCACTTCACATCATTCCGGCACCGGCAGATGGCTGATGAGACAAGCACCGACTGCTGGCACCTACGGTGCTTGAATGCCATCCGAGCCACTTCATATTTTTTTTACTCCTTTCGAACATAAAAGTCGCTACACGATTGTCATCAGTTAAAAAGCGACAGGAAAAAGTGGAACCTGAAGCCTGGAGTCATCCCGCACGCTCCGCTCTGACTGGCATGGGACCAGCTGCGACGGATGTTTGGATGTATGTAGAAAGGTATCCAGAGACAAAAGTACAACTGCTGCTACAAAGAAGAGCAAGAAAAACGTCCCTTCAAATAAAGTGACACGCAGAATACGTGATGCTCTTGCGGGCTCTCAAGAACTTCGTGCGCGCCACTCCCAGCCCTGTACGTACTTCAACCGAGTTTCGGATGAAAATCATATCATGGCCGCACTTGCTCACGTCGTAGAAGCCGCTTTCCTGTCTGTCAGCTCTTTCGTTCTGTATATATTTTTTTTAATTACTGCAGCGGATGTCGTGTCGGGTAGGCCTAATGAGCGACTGGAACGATGGGGGGTACTATGTAGGACCGGTAGCATTAACATAGGGACGGCGGATAGGAAGACGGTTCGCTCGAACGTGGTTTGTGTTACATACGAAGAAGCTCTAAGACACAGACCGGTGCTGGAGCGCAGTTCGATCGAATGTTGGGATTAGTTTTTCCGATTATCGCTCAGATGGAATCGGTTAATTTTGGCCCTTTAGGCTGTTTAATTATTCTTTCGTATCTTAATTGCGTACTCAGCCTCCGGGGTTGTCGCTGTGTTTGTTTATTAAGATCATGTTATGTCATGCGAACGCTTTTGTGTGCTGTGTCACTTCTTTGCGGCTGAAGATTTTCGTGGTGTTACACCTAATTTGTTTTTGTTTTGTTTTTGGTTCTTAGTAATTGTAATTAGGACTTACGGTACTACTTGTCAAGAATACTATTATTATTTGAAAAAAATTTCCACGGTACTCCACAGTTTCTGTAGAAAATCTGAAAACCTACAATAAGATATAGAGAAAGTGAGAAACTGAGAAAATTAAGCAAAGAATCTGGGTATCTGAAAGACTGAGAACATACGACTTTTTTTTTTGTTAGGGAATTAGGATTACGTTGTCCATTGATGTGAACTTTTGTAATATATCCCAGTCAATTGCTATACGTGTCCCTATGCAAAATACAATGACCACTACTGTTGTGAGTGATCAGATACCTGCACCGACACGCTCCCAGTCAGGTAAAATATGGTTTATGAAGCCAATCACCTTTCCAGGATTCAAAGACCAAATCTCTTTGGGCTGTAAGAAGCCACTGCCAAGAAGCCTTGATCTGCGTTTAAATAATGCACCACAACTGCAAAGCAGATGTTCCGATGTCTCGCGTTCCGTATTACAAAAGCGACAGATATCATCCTGAACCCGGCCAATGTTCTTTAAATGATATCTACTCGGACCCACTTTGCGACATATGTACAAAGAGCTCTTTTGTAGAGCTCTAGGAGCTTTTTTGAATGGTTTTCGTTTGGTGTTATAAATCTTTTAGATTGGGAACACTTTTTGACATCCAACCAATTGGTTGTCACTTTTTGTTTCTCCCAGCGTTTAAGCTCCATTTTCACTGCACAGTTTGATATACCACAGAAAGGTTCTGGGCCGCTAAACTGTGAGTTAGATCCTTGTTTTGCAAGTTCGTCTGCCCTTTCATTCCCACCAATGCCACAATGTCCTGGAACCCAATACAAATTTACTGAGTTTGTTTGACACAGCTGTCGCAATGTGAGAATACATTCCCAGACAATCTTGGATGTGCATTTATAAGCATCAAGTGCTTTCAGCGCTGCTTGACTGTCAGAGAAAATACAAATATTTGCATGTTTGTATTTTCTAGTCAGACAAACATACGCACATTCAAGGATTGCAAAAATCTCTGCTTGAAACACTGTTGGCCAGTGTCCCATTGCCACTGAAATATTAATTCCAGGGCCAAAGATTCCTGCACCAGTTTCTGTACCTATTTTTGAGCCATCTGTGAAAAATATCGTTGAACCGGGACGGACATCAGGAACTCCGACTTCCCAGTCTGTACGCGACGTTTCGCATACCTTGTAGGGAATATCATGGTTATCCTGAGGTGCCATCCAGTCTCCATTCATACTCATCACTGGCCCTCTTTTGAAAAAGTCCAGTATAGTCAGGTGCCCACAAGATCACCTGACAAGATAGTTTTTGTTCGTTTGAGCCTCAATGCACTCTTTTCTGCTTCTAGTTGCACGTATTCGTACAATGGCAACAGATGAAGAATTGCATCCAGAGCTTTTGATGGGGTGCTGCTCATTGCTCCTGTTATAGCAATGCACGCAAGTCGTTGAACTTTATCTAGCTTTGTTCTGGCGGTGGATTCTTTGGTTTTCAGCCACCATACTAACGAAGCGTAGGTCACCATTTTTGGTCTCAAGCCCCACTTTCTTCCAACGGTTTTGGAGCACAACCATAACGCACTGACCGCCTTGTTTATTGCATAGTCAAGATGTGCATTCCAGTTTAGCTTGGTATCAAGGATAACACCTAAGTATTTAACCTGTTCACTGAATGAAATTTCTACTCCTCCAAGCTTTAGAGTTTTTAGATTGAATTTCCTCTTTCTAGTGAAAGGTACGATTACAGCTTTTGACGGATTAATGCTGAGACCCTTCTTTATACACCAAGACTGGGTATACTCCAGAGCTTCCTGCATTCTTTCCGAAACTATGTTGTCAAACTTTCCTCTTACCAAGATGACTATGTCATCTGCAAAGCCCACAACTTCGAAACCTTTTGCTTTTGAGAAGATCGGCCACCACTAAAGACCACATAAGTGGCGAAAGAACTCCTCCTTGCGGACATCCTTTCGTCGCCTTTATTGTGATAGACGAACCTCCCAACTCAGAAGTGATTTCTCTTTTTGCAAGCATGGTATGAATCCAGTCAACAATACTCGTGTGAAATCCTTTTTTCCTCATTGCACTAGACATTGAAGAATAGGACGCACAGAGCAATTTTTATAGCTGAAAGTGACTTTTCAATTTTCGAATGACTTTAAGTCATTCGATAATAATATCGAAGTTTGTTAGAACACAGTTGTAGGTAGAATGCCAACCTCATTGTCCAAACAAAATTGAAAATATATGGTTGTCCTCAAAAGTACGGTTGGTTTTCGTTTCTACAAAGCTTAGACTTAATCGAATAATGTCTTCTTTCTGTGGGATCACAACAGCTTCACTATTTGTCAGAACACGTCCCTGGATAATACCAACCATTACCCAGCTGACAAGGAACTCGACCATCTGGGTATTGAAGCCCAGCACGAGATGAACACGCTTTGTCTTTTCCTTGAATTTTCCACGACGAGACATTCTAACTTGCGAGTGAGTCATCATCATAAATCTGAATTCTATTGAACAGAATAGCGAAGTCGATTATGATTACAGCCTTATCTGATTACCTTGAATACCTTAAGAGGATTTAAGCAACAACCAGGCGGCGCACGTAGGTGATGGAATGCAGGAATGTAAAAAAAAAAGGATGGACTGCGTTGCACTCTTGTACACACCGTTTGTAGTTTTGTACGCAAAATATATGAGGTTTTCGTCTAGGAAGACAAACAGCAATGCAGTCAAGTCCAGACTTTCGTACGTTTGCTGTTACCAGGAGAGATAGCCAAACACGTTGTGTCTGAAGGAACTGAAGCTGTTACGAAACAGAATAGCTCCAGATAAATTGCTTCATTCCTCCAGCCAAAAAACCAATCGACCCTTGTCATGGCCACGAACACGTTCTATGCAAAATTTTCATACCATGTAAATTTTGAAATGCTCAGTTCTACATTTACACCAAGCGAGTAGAAAGTGACGTTAACAATCCATAATAAATAATTGGAAGAAATGTTCAGCAGTGCTACAGTCATGTCTGTACGACGATGCTTCCCACACAGACGGAAGATTCCAAATTTAGACAATGAAGACAGAATTTCTGCATGCTAGCTTTTTTAGGTGACTACTGAGAGTTATACATCCGGTGGGCTTTCCGTTATGCATTCCGACGTGTAGAACAACAATAACAACAACAAATCGTTTACAAATTCAAATCGTTTAAATACTTAGGTGTCGACTGTGCAGGGGAAGAGAGGTAGTGATATGTTGTTTAGGTTGTTTAGACGGGAACTCACAGTTTTGTCTGATATTTGGTTCTGATTGGTCGAAATTTACTTTTAGGAATAGTTATAGTTAGCGTAACATAATTACAGTTTTCCGCATTTTGGTGGACGCATACTTAATTCTCTACTCTATTACTGTGGGAATTGAGGGAATCCGTTAGAAACTGATTGAGTTTTAAATGTATAATTTCGTTACGCTCTCTTCAGTTTTTCAATTGGAACCCTTGTGTTGCCACAAGACGTAAATTAACGTCAAAAAGAAAATAAACTTCGAATATAAATTGAAAGCTGTAGAAATAAAAATAAATAAACCGTGAAACGGGGGAAATCAAATAGGAAAAAGAATAGAGAAATGGAACATTGAAAAAAATAAGATCTTGAAACAGAGAAAATATGATTCTCAAAAATCGATATAATAAAAATTTGAAAAAGTGCGAAGCTTACGTCTAGAAAAAGGACACATAAAAAATGAAGAAGCCAAGTAAATTCATAAGGAAGAGAAACAAAAAATTGAAACTGCAAAATTCAAAAACTATTATAAGAGAGAGGAAAACTGATTGATTGAGGTGATGAACAACAATAAAATAATATCTGAGATACTGGAACGATGAAAGATGAGAAAATTAGCAATTCGTAAAACGAAAACTAAAAAACTAGCAAAAAATCACAAAATGGTAAAACCGAGAACAAATATTAATAAATAAAGGCAGACATTTGGGGAATGAAAAAGTAAGTAAATGGGATAATGACAAAATTTTGTTAAGAAAATCTCTAATTAATAAACATACACTACTGAAAGAATGAGAAACTGGAAAACCAGAAAACTAAAAAATGCAAAGAAAAAGATTGATGAATTGAGATATTTGGAAAATGGAAAATTATAAATAAGAGTTAAACAAACCGAGAATCCAGCGATAATAAATTGTAAGAAACTGGGAAAATTGAAAAATAAGAAACTAAAATGGGGAAACTGGAAGAAAAAAAAATGAAAATAGATTCTGAGAAATAAAAGAACTGAAAATCAATAACGCATGCGTTAAGAAATGGACTTTTTTCGAATGGCGGTACAAAAACAACTAAGACAGATAATTGAGTTTGATAAATTTTCCATGGAAGGTAATTATGTTAGCTATACTCGCAAAAAAAATCTTCGCCCTTGCGTGCTGCCTTCCGGTAGTTAACCGGAACATTCGCCATGGCGGGCGAAAACATGCGTGTAGGCATGTTTTTAAGCTCTTTCTTCGTTTTTTTTTTATTAATTCCTCCTCCGTTTTCGCGACAAAATTGTTGGAATGGATTTTGCATTTCAAGTTTGCCCAGAAATTCTCGATGGGACGCAGCTGGGGGACGTTGGGCGGATTCTCCGACTTCGGTACCACATCGATATTCAGCCGCTCCATCTCCTCCAAAGATCGCTTCGAGTAGTGGGCCGACGCCAGATCTGGCCAAAACACTGTGTCTTCGCCCTTATGGTATATCTTGATGAACGACGCAACTTCTGGCAGGCACTTCGTACTGTAAATTTCCTCGTTCACGGCCAGCCCGGAGCGAAAGAAGAGCAGCTTTGACATTCCTTTCTCGCAGATTGTCAGCCACAGCTGACGGGGAACATAGTGTGTGAAATAAACTTCCCATCTGTACCTACTGCCTTTGTAGGTGAAGTAAAATATGAATTGCCCTGCCAGTCGTTGCCATCCAGGGTGCGATAGGTTTCATCACCATCACCACTTCAAGCGCTGTCGCTGCATCATTGCCTGCTGCTCCGAGACTAGTGGACAGGATTGCCGCTTCCTGACATGTATGTCCATGTTCGCCAGGTCCTGTTTCACTGTTTGGTCGGTTGCACCAACCTTCCGGCAGAGCACACGCAGCGTTGTAGCCACTTTTCCCTCGGTATTCCTCTTCAGCATCCTTCAAAGCTTCTTGGCTTTTTTTTTAATGCTCTGATTGTTGTCCGAAAGTGGCAAGATGTTTTAGATACAGGAACGGGCATATCCAGTGTCCACGAACTGCCGCGCGGTGTCCATTTCCGACGCTACGTGGTACCGTTCATTGACCGCGCACACCTCTGACGGAGAAACTTCACTGTTTCCACCATCAGGTTAGAGCTGGAGTTATCCTTTTTTTGTTGACTCAGGGGTCAATATAACTGGTACTGCTTGCGTAGTTTCGTCAGTACGTGTAATGGTAAACTGATGAAAAATCGGCAACTTTTGTCTGTTTGTTTTTAGCGCGAACGTTAATATGAAATCAAGGAAAACAGCAAAATTCAAAATCTGAAGGAAGTAAAAAGAATTTTAACAGCTGAATAAAATTGGAGAAAAGAAATCAGAAATATAAGCTACAAAACTGAAAAACCAGAGAAACTGAGATATTGAGCAACACAGATATTGAGATACTGCGCAATATAAAAATTTAGAACGAAAGTACCTCAGTAGAAGAATGATAAAATGAGCAACAGAGATAAAATGAAGAGATACAAAATGAGTAAACTTAAAATTGTGAGTTAACCGTTATGTGAAAATGAGATAAATAGTGACGAGGAAACGAGAAAAAAGTTGAAAAAAATGTAAAACTAAGAAAATGAGAAAATAAATAATTGAAAAAGTGAGAAAAATACTACAAGGTATACAGCCCTAGGGTTGTATGAAATGGTGACGTGGGACTAAACACTGTAATTAGGGGAGTTTTTTTTACAAAATATACAGGGCCTGTTACAAAATATACAGGGCCTGGACCTTTTGCTTGACAATTTTTTTCATATACCTACAACTACATCCGCTGTATTACGAAGACTGCTAATATACATACGTTTATTATGGCAAAGCTCTGAATAATAATATATCTTCTAACAATTTTGAAATGTAAAAAGAGGTTCTAATGAAAAAAATGGAATTTACTCTTTCGATACTATCCGGTCACGATTATTTAGTGAATATCGAAGATAAAATTAAATAGATATCCGTTGCAAAAGTTTACTATTCTTGTTGAATAATTTATGGTAATCATATTTATGAGATTACTTTCAATCACCATCAACAGCATTGCAGTTTTTCCTCGATTGCACACGAATAGAAATGTACGATCAAAAGTGTACCACTGCAATACGAATAGTACCGCTGCAGTATGAATTGAAGTGTACCACTGAAATGTACGAATAGAAGAGTACCGCTGCAATCATAGACGACGAGAGACGGTTCTTTACTCCACTGGTACTAGTACTGCTTTTACCGGCATGTTTTCTTTTAAGACATCAGTTTTTATTAGGTTTTGAAAGCAGGTTTAGAAATTGTTCAAGAATGGGGATTGTTTCAAACCTTTCGGAAAACTTTTACCTTCGAGACATCACTTTAGTCTATGTTCATGAAAGCTAAAATAAATCGACCTATTGGGACGGGGAGACTCTGTCAATTTTTATATCGATATTGATACAGAGAATATCACGGGGAACGGATGGTGTCCATTCACGTCGTCTGTGCTAGGAATGCTCGCATGTAATTGGTACATTGTTTGCGTAAGTTTCCCTGTAACTTTTTATCAATTTTCACCGTTGAGCAGTGAAATAATAATGATAACTTGCGTGTTATAAAATTGTTACACATTTTATCTATCCAACAACATATTGGTTATTGTTATCCATCATGTGGTTATGCTGTTATTAACGTTTGAAATCTGACGCAACTTTTACCAGTTTCATTTCCAATTTTACAGAATGCATCCCAGTATAGTAAACAAGGACGTAGTCCCACGTCAATAGAAGAAAGATAGAATTTGGGGAAATAACAAAATGTGAAAATAATGATATAAAATAAGTAAATGAGACGATAGAAATTCAAGAAATGCTAAAAAATTGTGAAAATAATGAATTAAAAAAATGCGAAAAGGAGTGTATGAAAACATGGTAAACTAGAACAATCAGAAATCGTGTAAATGAGAAGTGGGAGAATTGAAAAGTAAAAACAACAAACTAAAATGGAAATACAGTCAAACCTGTTTTTGTGCGAGGGATAGGAACCGCACAAAATAAATCTCATAAAAAAACTTATTTGAAACTTCACGTGCAGCTACAAAACAATATTTCCACAGCATTATTTAAAAGGAACTTTTTTTATGCGGTGGGTAGGACCGGGAAAATCCAGTTAAAAATAACTCGAAATTTGTTGATTCTGATTTAGAATACCTATGAAAACAATTTTGAAACATCGGATTGATAAACGAAACTTTTTGAAACATACTAATCCTTTCAACCGCTTTTCTTCGTAGGCAAGCAATTCGTGACTTTTTCTACGTAAAACTGGCTCAAATAGTAATTTTTGGACGCAACACTTCTGTAATGCGTTAGAATTCATTCCGAGAATCGGAAAAATTAAATGGCTGAAAATGTTGTCGGAAGCGGTCCTTTTTCATATACCGCACAAAAAATTCGCACAAAAAAAAATAATTGCATAAAAAAGTCGCACAAAATAAATTTCGCACAAAAAAGAGTCGCACAAAAACAAAACCAAACAAAAGTATAACAGAACGGTGGTATGAGTATTTTCTTTTAGTAAGAGATAAAGGAAAACTTCTAATAACCTAAGAAACTGAAGCAAAGTAATAACTGAAACTGCAAAATTTAAAAACTTATGTAAAAGAGAAGATAAATATGCGGTAGAGATATTGAGAAACAATTAAATCACAGCTGAGATACTAAGAAACATAAAAAATGAACAAATAAATAAATAAAAATATGGTTTCAGTATTTTGCTCAAATTCTTATTTACATATTTGCTTTTTTTCATGACATACATTTGTACATACTTATAAGTTGAGAAAATAAGAAAATAGAAGTTAAAGTAATAAAACAATCAGAAAATATGAAAGTGAGTATAAAAAAACTTTAAAAAAAGAGAAACTGTTTAACTGAGAGAATGAAGAAATAGAAAATTGGGAAAAAATGAAAAAGTGATAAAGAGGAAGTAGGAAAATACGTAAATGTGAAAATGAGGAAATGTAAAAAAGAATATGAGAACGTGAGAAATTGAAAAACCTAAATTAATCCACCCATCGGTCGGACCCAGCCTTTCTCATTCAAACTTATTATATGTAAAAATAGATTTACATGAACGCTTCAATCCAATAAATGTGTATTCACTTTTTGGGTTCTAAAATAATGATGTTGTAATATAAGTATAAAATTTGAAATTTGACGTAATGTAAATGATCAATAAATAGCGAAATAAAAGTAATGAGCGATACCGGGAACATTCAAATACGATAGCAGGTACGATAGCACATTTAAATTATATTGTGGCCATATATATTGATCAAAGCAGGTATAGTTTTAAATAGCCTTTGAATTTTTTTTTCTTTCCATAACTTTTGAACCACATATCAAATTGTTATGAAGTTTGTTATTTGTAAGTTTGAGAGATGACTCGTTCGTATGACACTAGTAATGTTCAAATAAGTCTTGTAATCTTTGAGATAATAGAATTTCGTTGTTTTTTTAACAACTTAATACATAACGGTTGCTTAGTTCGATTATAATCAAATGAAATGGGAACGTATAGGGCAGCCAAACTTTGAAACCACGTGTTAAATCATAATTCATCAGTTAACCCTTAACTAGCCTGTTCATCTGATAATACAATTGATCAAATCGGTTGTGTAGTTTCTGAGATAATGAAGTTTCGTGATTTTTACAATTCGGTACATTACAGACGAAATTACAGTTCGATTACAGTAAAATTCAATAGGGTGTTATGAGTCAGCTAGACCTATCATTTGACACTTGTTTCGTGAAAATCGGTTCAGCCATCTGTGAGAAAAGTGAGTGAGTTTATGTATTGTTCGGAATATGTTTCTTTTCATAGCTAGATTTCACATTTTTACCACATGTTCAATGATTGATTGTTCAATGTTCAATGTTCAATTGTTCAATGACCACATTGTTCAATGATGACCACATGATTGAACCACATGTTCAATCTATATAAAATTCAAAAGTTAAGGGTTTTTAAAATAGCCCGTTCATTTGATACCAATTTTATTGTAATCGGTTGTGTGGTTTCTGAGATATTGATGTTTCGTGATTTTTACATTTTTAAACAAAACCTCTAAAATAAAAATCCAATTACAATGGCAACTAGAACTTTCATTTGCATATAATTTCATTGAAGTCGGTCCAGCCATCTCTGAGAAAAGTGAGTGAAAATAAAAATCTGCACATACACACACACATACACACACACACACACATACAGAAAATGCTCAGCTCGTCGAACTGAGTCGAGTGATATATGCCATTCGGACCTTTGGAGTACTTTCATATCTTCGGTTTTGCAAGTGTTTGCTATATCTTTCTAAGAGAAAGGCAAAAAGTTAAAAAAATTATTAATTAGGAGTAAAATATCCGTGCTGAAGAAATAGCGAAATAGAAGAAATGACTTTGAATTTCGTACACTTCAACCACGAGCAGTACCGGGAACGTACGAATAGCACAATACCAAATTTAAATTTTGTTGAGGCCATATGTTTTGATCAAAGTAGTTACAGTTTTAAATAGTCTTTGAATTTCGTTTCTTTTCATTACTATTGAACCACATATCAAATTGCTATGAAATTTCTTACTTGTGAGTTTGAGAGACATCCTGTTCAAATGACGCTAGATACATATGTTCAAATAAGTCGTGTGATCTTTGAGATAATAGACTTCCGTTGTTTTTATAATTTAATACATCACGGTTGGAATAAAAATACGATTATAGTCAAATAAAATGGGAACCTACTGGAAAGCCAAACTTTTCATTTGACACTCAGATTGTTGAATTTAGTCCAGCCATTTTCGGGAAAACGAGTGAATTTGAAAAGTCACCGGAACATGTTTCTTTTCACAATTTTTGAACCACGTGTTTGATCACTTTAAAATTCATCAATTAACCTTTAACTAGCCCGTTCATTTGATACCAATATTGTTCAAATCGGTTGTGTACTTTCTGAGATAATGAAGTTTCGTTATTTTCACATTCTGGTACTTTACAGACGAAGTCACAGTCCGATTACATTAAAATTCAATAGGGTGTTATGAAGCAGCTAGACCTTTCATTTGACACTAATTTCGTGGAAATCGGTTCAGCCATCTCTGAGAAAAGTGAGTGAGTTTGAGTAGTCTTCGGAATATGTTCCTTTTCATAGCTGGATTTCACATTTTTAAACATAACAGGCAAAGTAATAGTCCGATTGCAAAACAAATCAATAGGGTCTTATGGGGTAACTAGACCTTCCATTTGACACTGATTTTATGAAAATCGGTCCAGCCATCTCTGAGAAACATGAGTGAGATTAAACACTCTCCAGAACACGTTTCTTTAAATAACTTCTGAACCGCACGTTCAATCTTCATGAACCTCATAAGTTAAAGGTTTTTTAAGTAGCTCGTTCATTTAAAATCAATTTTGTTAAAATCGGTTGAGTAGTTTCTGAGATAATGATGTTTCGTGATTTTCACATTTTTGAACATAACCTCTAAACTAAAAATACGATTGCAATGAAATCCAATAGGGTCTTATGGGACAACTAGACCTCTCATTTGCAATTAATTTCATGAAGATCGGTCCAGCCATCTCTGAGAAAATCGAGTGAGATTGGGAGAGCGTAACACACACACACACATACATACACACACACATACGCACACACACACATACAGAAAATGCTCAGCTCGTCGAACTAGATCGATTGATATACGAGATTCGACACTTTGGAGCACTTTTATACCTTTGGATTTTCCAGTGATTGCTATACCTTTCTAGGAGGAAGGCAAAAAGGAATTCGGAAAGTTGAATAAAATGAATGAGTAGGAAAATAAGAAATTCAAACTACAATATCCAAAGGTAGGTTCAAAGGTTCAAAGGTTCAAAAAAGAGGTATAATAGGGGGAGTTGGAGATATTGAGCAACGATTGAGTGACATCTGAGATATCGCGAAATATAGATACTGAGAAAATTAGTACCTAAATAAGAAAATAAAAAATGAGCAACAGATAGTAAAAGATAGTGAGTTTGACGTTGTGAGAAAATGAGAAAATGAATATTGAGAAAATGAATCAACGAGAAAGGTAGAAAAAGTGACGAAACTAAAAAGTAAGAACATAGAAAAAGAAAATGTGATAACAAAACATTTGGAAAATACAAAAATGAGAAATTGGTGATTCAAAATGTGAAAATCAAAAAGTAAGAAATTTAGAAAACGCTTGAATGGAAATAAAAAAAAATGAAAGAAAACTACTGAAAACTGGGAAAATTTGAAGAGAGTTGGAAATTAGGAAAAAGATAGATTAAAAAAAAGAAATCAGAAGTATAGCCGAAAACTTTATTCGTTAGCCAGAATAACTCAAATACTGAGATGATGAGAAATTTAGGTCAAAAAACTAAAAAATATGTATTTAAAAATGGAAAGAAACGCATTTAAAATATACCGAGGAGTCAAGTAGCTGATCAACTAAAATATTTAAAGTAAAATAACACAAAAAGTATGGAAACCTAGAACTGAGACTGTAAAATTTAAAACCGATGTAATTGAGAGGAAAACTGTGCGGATGAGATAATGAGCAGCAATAAAATGTCATATGAGACATATGTTTTCATAAGTAAAATAATGAAGCAATGTGAGCAGAAAATAAAAAAAAAAATAAAAAAGTGAGGCAAAAAATGAATTGGATAGTGAGAAAACTGAATCGTTAGAAAGAGAAGAAGTGATAACAAAAAAATAAGGAAAATTAGGAAATGAGGAAAAATCAGAACATTAGAACGGGAGAAATTCAGAAAACGCTATAAGAAGCAACTGCAAAAATGATAAATTCGAAATATGCTAAAATGAGAGTATGGAAACATGGTAAACTAGAAAAATCAAGGAAACAAGAATTGGGAAAATAAAAAGTAGAAGAATTAACAACAAAACAACAATTCACAAACAAATGAAATGCGGAAAACATGATAAGTAACCGAACGAAGATATAGGAAAACGATGGAATGAGTATGTTGTTTCAGTAAGAAAAAAATGAGAAACTGTTAAATCAAGAACCAAGAAAATTAGAACAGTGTTAGAAACAAGGCAATTGGAAGAGCCAGAGCGGGTCAAATGTTGGGAGGAGGAGAAATTGTAAAGCCGACAAATTAAAAAACGAGCAATATTGAAAAATAAAAAAAAAAAAACATTTACAGAACAACTCAGATAGTATAACTCAAAGAATGACACTGAAACTGCAGATTCAAAAACTAATGTAATACAGAGGAAAACTGTGAGTTTGAGTTAATTAGAAAATGAAAAAAAAAAAAACAAGAAACCAGGAAAATACGAAAATGTGAAAATGAGAAAATGCAAAAATGCGAAAGTAACAAATTCGAAAAATGCTTTCCAGGGACATGAAAACATAGTAAGTTGGAAGAATCAGGAATCGAGGAAACGAGAATAACAAAAATGAAAAACGAAGAGTTGAAAAGAAGAAATAACAAGTCAAAACGAAACACTGATAAGTAATCAAAAAAATACTTAAGAAAACGCTTGAATAAGTGTTCACTTCTCGTGTAAAGTAAAGTAAATCATTCAGTTGGTCTCAAGGTACGATACTGGCCTAGCAAACCAGTTGTTGTACGTTCGAGTCACGGCTCGGGAGACTGTTAGTTTCAATAGGATCGTAGCGCTAGCTCCGCAATTGTCGTGTCCATTAAACAGAAGGTCAAGTTCTGAATCGGGATGTAGCACTAAGGCTTTGCTTTGAGAAGTAAAGTAGAAACTGTTGAATTGAGATGCTAGCAAACTGAGGAAATTAGGAGAAAGTTAGAAATTAGAATAATGTAGAAGTGGAAGAGGGAAACTGAAAAACTAAAAAATGTCTTTTTTCCCTAAAGAAACACTACCGTCTAGGAGATTTTCTTTCACTACGAATGAAATTGCTCTCACACTGAGTAAAGCTTAAAGAGAGCCGCAAATTGTGTGTATCTGAGGAGCTTGCAAAAAACACCGCGGTGGAATCTGAAATATCTCTCCAGAGAGATAACAAACTGGTGTGAGCTTTCTCACATGAAAGGACATTACGCTCAATAACTACACAACAGAGTTCACTGAAGTGCATTTACTGTGTGTCTCATAAGCAGATATTAAATAAGGAGAGCATCCAGGAAGAAAAGCAAATTGCGTTGTGTGCTTTGCATCTCGAAACTAAAAACAAATAAATCCAGCCGCTCGTCACGCATTTTTGCGTGCTATCACCTCAGCAGTGCATACTGCGGCGTACTTTTGTGTAATCTTCGGTCAGCTGTGGTGTAATTAGCAAATGTGTTAGTTTTTCTGCGAGCAACAGAAACACGGCACAAACGTGGAAGAAAAGTTTAGTGCAAAATATTGCTACACGCAGCGCTCATGTTAGATAAAAAGTGAACGGTGAATATTCACTCTGCGCTTCTCTTATGTTGATAAGAATACGAAGCCTGCTGAGGAGTCAAGAACCTGAGCAACCAAAATAGTATAAAGCTGAGAAAAAAAATCAACAAACAGAAAAAATAAAAAAAAAATTCAGAAAATTAGGAACAAGAGAAACTCGAAATTGCGTTGCTAACTATAAGGATACAGATAACTGATAAAATGAGATACAAGAAAACGGGGATACCACGAAACTAAATATCCAGAATATGTAAAAGCAAAGCAAAGCCTTGGTGCTACATTCCGATTCGGAACTCGACCTTCTATTTACTATACACAGACTTCGCAGCCAACTGTTAAGTGTACAGGACAATTGCGGGGCCAGCGCTACGATCCTACTAACACTAAGAGTCTCTCTCGAGCCAAGACTCGAACCTACGACAACTGGCATGTTAGGCCAGCATCGTATCTCGAGACCAGCTGGGGTACAGAAAATGTAAATCAGCAGGTCGCTACAAGCAGAATAAATTCAAATATAAAAAAAAAATACTGAAAATAGAAAACTTTATTACTGGTAGATGCAAAAAAGAGCAAATTGAGATTTTGAGCAACAAAAATGACAAATTGAGATAAAATAAACATTGAAAAAGGGAGTAGATGATAGGATGACAAAATGAGAAAAAAGAGAAAATGAGTAAACAAGAAATTGAGAATACGAAAATATTAGGAAGTGATAAAATGAAGGGATGAAAAAATGGGAGGATGACAAAGGGAAAGAATGAGACAATTAAAAAGTAAATGAAAAAGTCAAAGTTCGAAAATAAAAATATTAGAACGTACGAAATTCCGAAAACACCAAACTGGAGAAATGAGTTTATGAGAAATTGAAAAAAAAAAGAACACGAAGAAATAGAAATAGAAGAAGTAATATTTTAAGAACATACCAAATAGAAAGATGTCTTAACGATAAAATGAGTGATTGGTGAGAATTGAATGACAAACTGGTGAACTGAGACATTTGAAAACTGACTATATAAGGAAATACGAAACTGGAGAACTAAGATACCGAAGGCTGAAAAATAATAGTAATTATAATTTTAGAAAGATAAGAAAATTTGGTTATCAGGTTGTAATGAGATACTGAAAGTATGCGAAACCGAGAAAATATTTTAATGAAACGTATACAATCTGAAAACACAAAACCTAACTTGCAAATACAAATGGCCAGAGAAATTATAATTTCCTCACTTGAAAAACTTGGAAACTGAGAATTTTCGAAAAGGTAGATTGAGAAAACGCAAAACTGAGGTTGGATACCGTAACACTCAGGAATGTAGAATAATAAAATTAGGCAGCTTAGAAGTTGAAAAACTGAGATTCTGGAAAACAACAACTAAAAGAACCCACAGGCTGTTAATCAGAATGTAGCAAATAAGAGCCTGAAAATGCAAAATTAAGAGACTATTTTATTGAGCCGCTGCTGAAACGAAATGCTGAGAAACCAAGAATGAAGAAACTGAAAAGTTAAGAATTTGCAAAACTGAACTGAAAACAATGAATGACATCTTTTAATTTGGGAAGACTGGAAGTAATAATTAGCTTACTGTTTCTTTCTCATAATTATAACCAATTATTAAAAAATAACCAACAACTTGTTTACTCCTTCCAAGTTTGGGAACAAAGCACGTTTTTGCCGGTACACCAGCAGTGTCGATAACATCGAACCGTTATTGAAGCTATCGGAAATGGCTTTGCTACGAGCAGGTCATAACGAACGTCAATAAGCCCCCAGACACTCGCCGCTGGCTGCCTTCTCGCTCTCCTCGGTCGATGAGCAGGAAAATAGGATAAAGAGCTAACTTTGTCACCCCGAAGAAAGCACCACATCTTGCGATTGTCGAGCTGTTCGAGTTTGTCCGCCCGTAGAGTCCCAGTGGCCCCTCTGTGGAGCCAGCCGGAAAAGACCCTCGTTACACATTGTCCCCAACTGTTACAAGTGCAGGGTAGCAAAAAAAAGTTTTCTGTGCCCGTTTCCTCGAGTGCCGTAGTCAGTTTGTTTTTATCGCGTGCCAGCGAAAAAATAAGTAAGGCAGGCAGAAGTTTTCCTTACACCTTTTTCCGAGAAAGCAGCCCTAGAGAGTGCGCTGCTTCACTTCGGTCGCTACCTGAAAAATGAAACAATTATTATGGTGAGCTTTTTGCTTCCTTTTGCGAAGTAACGACCATCAGGTTGTCCGAGAGTGCGGCAGCGGATTTCGAAGACGGTGGGGACTAAAAATGGTCATTGTGTGGATGAAAATATCAAACACCAATAAGCGAATGGGAATAGGCAGAAAAAAAAGAATATTGAAAACAGACCAGCTGTTGTAAGTCTCGACCACTGTTCAGAGGCCGAGCTCCGCTGGAAGGGCACTATTCTCCCGGTCGGATTCCGTACAATGCTTCCAGAACTGAGCGTCGTTCGGCAAAGAGGATGCCTTGATCAAGCGGAAAAGGTAGGCAAGACAAATGGAGGAAAGAACTTTTTTCCAACAAGCCAACGTCATCGTTTTATTACCTCCCACTTCCCTTCCCATTAACCTCGCATTCACCTTCCGAGTTCTTTCCGGTCCGCCGTTGCTGGTTTGGAAAAAGTCTATAATTGAAACGTTTTGCGAGTGGATTCAAGATTAATAATTGGATTATGCGACTGGAAAATGGAGTGGAAGAAAGTTTCCGTGCGAAAGTGGACAAGTGTGAGCCTCTCGTACCGCCAAAGTCGCAAATGGAGAGCTTGTGCTTGGAGCAATTCAACCTATTTTGCGATCTCATGGTTTCCGGAACGGCGGCGGAAGGACGCCTCACCGATCGGAAGTAAATTATTGACTCTCAGACTTCTGGTGGATTATTATAATTTGCTGAAAGTTTTTCCGCGTGATGCACTTCAGACGAGTGTTCTCTGCAGTAACTTGGGCCTTTGGGCTGACGAGAGCCGCCTGTCGAACTTTGGAGCAAAATTGATGGCGGTACGGTTTACTGTCCACCGTGACATCGGGAAGCCAGCGAGGAAACTTTTCCTCTTCTCCGTTCAATATGTTTTTTCTTCGAATTATTTGTTTTCCCTCGCCGAGAAGTATCGAGGAAGTGTTTCGGAAAGATTGAATCTCTGGGATAAAGCAAATTTCTTTCCCATTGTAGCAAACAACTTGCTGCCTTCTTTGTGTGTTTGCCTTCGCTTTTTTGTGTTCGATTGTTTGTACCTCTTTCCCCCTTCCGCTTTCGGTTGATTGCTTGTGCCCAAAACTAGTCAGTGTACAAAGAGCGAAAGCTTGAGAAAAAGAAAAAAAAAGAAACTCTGCAAGGAATAACGTTAAACTTTCCTATTAGGTTGTCGTAAGGATCTTCAGCGACGAAAAATCCAAATCGACAAGAACATAAACGACGACAGCTGAGAGCGGGTGCGGTGAAAAACTTATGGCCACCGGAATTGTAGCCGGGAGCAGCTTATGTGGTAAAGAATTGAGCTGAAGCGGGGATGGAGGGGTAAGGTTACTTACTATTTTATTTCTGCTGCTCGGAGTACGATATAATCAGGTTTCTGTTGTGGCTTAAGTGTGGGTGTCCGCGTGGGAAGATGTCAAGTTTGCATCAGTTGAGAGGAAAAACATGACCAAACTGAAGTAGATCACGGGGAAAAACGAGCATTCTGACGAGGGCGCAGAACGCTGCAGAGTGAGAGGAATTAAGAAAGTTTCCTTTTCCCAGTGTATCGGTTTTTCCCTCACTGAAGTTCATTGTTGTGCTTTTTTTTCTGCTGGATTTCGAATCCACAGCTGAGACGGATTTGAGCAGCTTATTTCTTGCGAGTAGGAAACTGTAACTGACTGAACTGGACCCGGAAAATCGTGTGTGAGCGGCTGAGCTGGGATGGTTGTGGCTTGTTCGGTTTGAGTGCCTTGCGAGTAACTTTTAGGACTGTTTTAAATCAAAGTTTTTCCGATGTTGCTTTATTTTTCTATGTTATTTAGCACAGGAGTTTCGTGAACTGAATTTTGCCCCTTTGCCATTTAACGAAATGGAAGTGAGCAGCCTGAGTTATTTTGGACGTAGGAAAAAAAATTGTTTATGACTTGAAGTGAAGAAATGGTTTTCTTAGGAGTGTTATATTTTTACTGGGAAGGTATTTTTAGCTAAAATCTTTGGTGATCACGAGTCACTCTCTTGTTTTGGGAGCTAAACGCGCTTCTTTGGAGATGTATAGTATTGGTTGGAAGTCTGAAGAATATTTGCAATTCTTCTGCCAGCCTAGAGCCTTTGCTTTTAACTACGCAACACATGACTGAATGTTCCTGTTTAGTTGTAATTGCATGCCAAAATTTTTAAGCCTTGATAATCCAGCAGGTTAACCGGAGCTTTGGACAGACAAACACTAGAAGTCTACTTTAAAATTACACACACTAATAAAATATTTGTAGTTGCCTTTAGAAGTATTTTATGGCAATTTAGAGATTCGTAATCAGTTTTGAAGATTTTTGAGTTGAATTTGAATCTAATTGCCCGTCTTCTAGAGTTGTTATTGCACACACTAGATATAACTTGCGATTAAATTCAACTCTTTCTGTCCTATCAAAGTGACAATGTTAAACTTTGGGCTAGATTCTGTTAGTTCTGTGACACCCTGAATAATCGGGTCTTGATGTTTCCGAGCTTCGGTTGAATTACTTTCTATTTTGTACTTTAATGGCTTTCCTGTGCGGTTTCAGCAATTGCGCTCACTCTGAGGCCATTTTCCGGAGTATTTTAAAGCCTCGAATTTTTTACCATAGTAGACCATAATTGACCATGACCATGACCATGACCATAATAGAATCAATTCTCACTTAGATTTACTTCTTTTTTCCTTTTTATTACCGTAGATATATTTTTAGATATTCTTTAAGAGCATTCTTTTTAAGATTTTCAGTTTATTTTAATCTTTCCTTTCAGCCGTTAGAAATGTGTAGCCACTATGTCTATTATAGATTTTTAATGCTAACTTTGGAATTTAGATGGGTTTACACGCAACGTGTATCTCTCACGCAAAAAGTGATTCTATTACACTGGTCAATGCAGGTGTGGTATTAAAACTCAAATTGCAAAAAAAATGAAAGATTACAGTTTTTAAACCTTTCCTGTGAATTTTGGTGCCCTTAGCGACCAACATTTTTTACAGAGATTTAAATGAGTTTTCTCGTAAACATAACGTTGAAGCGACGAGTATCTACTATGCGACACTTCGACGTAAGTTGGCGCACTTCTACACTGGCTAGAAGCACCAAATTTCACAGAGATGGTTAAAAAGCTATAATTGGCATTTTTTCACATTCGTCGACCAGACTTTGGAATCCTCGTCTTTTCAGGTTGAGGAGGCCTGCGTTTTTGTTTTTATGTTCTTGAAGCAACTTCTTAAACTTGAATTGAGTTCAATTTTCATCTACTTCAATTCAATGAAGTTATTTTCGGCGATTTTAAACTACAAGTTTTATTGCTTTTATTCTATTCTTTAGAAACGGCCTTGTTAGTCTTTAGATGCTGCTTTTGGCTAAAAAAATAAAAAAATGATCACCAAAAATTTATTTTAAGTTGGGTATTTTGAAACTCTCAGACAATAAATGAATACATATTACATATTATAACATATTATAACATATTATAACATGTTTTTGAAAAGTTGGTTTATTCCACCTCTTCTCTTAGGCTAAATGATCATACCTTGGACTTCACTTCACCACTCACATCCTGTATAACACTTGCACCATCCTTTTTACACACCTTCATCCACTCTTTCTTTTAATTTCGGTCGTTGATAAAGACCTTCCTTGGTATTCTGCGAAATTTTCGAATTTGATTCCTTCGGCGCAAGAACAATATGGTTGGTTTCGTACCACTCCATCACCTGTTTCGCGTAATGGCATGATGTCAGATTCGGCCTAACAGGGCGTCTCCGTCGTTCAACCGGAGAAATAGCAGCGGGAGCTTTTGTTTTTGGCATTCTTCTTTATATATATATGGCCGTTAATGGCGCCGGTTGTTATGTACGACTGACTAAAGTTGCCGCACCTAAATTCTTGACAAGCTGTCGATATTCTCCGAACAAACTTTTTGGGAGCGTCCAACGAAAAAGTCCAGGCCGAGAAAATATGAAGTCCGCTTTGTTGTTTGCTAGACAACCTAGATGGAAGAATTGACCTTCTTAGCCTCAGATCGAAAGGTTCGGCTTGAAATAATCAGCGTCGGTCATTTTCGCCGTTCTTACATTACCAACCCACCGCTGTGTCGTCTGGTTCTCCTTGAACGATTTTATCACGTAGGACACAATCGATTAACCGACTTCTAACTATTTCACGACCCACCAGAGGGACTAACCTGGATTTTTCACGACCGAACTCATTATATTTTCTTACTTTGAAGTCATTTCGGTAACCACTTGACAGATTATGACGAAATTTGGTACACTCTAAACTGCCCATAAAAGCATAAGAGTCCCATATGGAGATGCTCACAATTGAGAAAATTGCAACTGAAGTTCTAATCTTGAATTTGATGCAAATACCTATGATTTGACAAAAAGTATGTTTTATTCGACTGTATGTTTATGAGGCGGAACATTATATATTTCCATGAGTTCTAAGAACTTTTGCATAAATTCCAGGGTTGGAAATAAATGATGGGACTCGTTTACTTTTATCTTCTCTCTATATAAAGAATAAAAGCATATCTCTCCACGCATTCTGAGACGCCCAAGGCATTTATCAAAATTCTTTATTTTGTATGTCATGTGAACAGTTTATTCAATCCAATTTTTTTTTAAAATGGCCATATTGGATCATATGAATTGCAATATGATGATTTGGTTTTAACAGATTGCAACATGGACCGGTGCATGTTACTTACCAAAAAGCAACTAAAACTGATAGATGAAACCTCGTTCGACATAGAGTCTACAATCATCATAATTATCAAACAGTTCACGAGAAATCGATACAGACCGTAAGGCCACACTACTGAACACTTGAATTCCACTCATTCCAGATGCTTGAAGGATATACTTAAGATGGGACTCGTATGCCTTTACTTTCAATATGGGACAGACAAGGTTTGGTATTTTTCCAGTATTTTTCAGAACAAACTTCCAAATTTTTTTAAGGCATACGAAAATTTGAATAAAATTAGATACATTGACAGTATAAACTAAAATTTTCCTAAAAGTCATATGTGACTCTTATGCTTTTATGGGCAGTAAACTAGTTCATCAATTTTAATGTTATAAAAAGTCATAAATAAAAAAATGTTGCATTTTTGGAGTACAATTTCTATTTTCAGCTCAAATTCGGCTCATTTTTTGCTACTAACAGGATGATGTTTAGAAGCCAGAATCCGAGTTCAGAAACCATTATAAACTCCCACATGGTGACTTCCGGTTTGTAGAAACAGCTTTAAATGGCTAAAAACCATCCAATATGGTTTTTTCCGATACCAACAAGCCAAAAATCGACCTCTGATAGTGTTTCGTAATCCAAGATGCTGACTTGTTGTGTTTGAAAACCAACGCGGAGTTGTTGAAAAGTATGTATTTTCGGAACCGAGATGATATCTAACTGTCGACGGCTTTTTAAAATCCAAAATGGCCATCAGTCAATCAGCCCTAAATGGCTAAATACCATCGTATATCAATATTTCGAGCTTCGAGATGATGCTCTGATCCCAAAATTAAATCTGAGTCGCCATTTTGAAATCTAAAGGTGTGACTTTTAGTTTCTGGAAAACATTGTGATATGGTTATTGGATCCCACCGCTGTCACCAGGATGTAGTGGGTACCGTATCCACTGCCAGGTTTAGTTTCAACTTTGCAACCATACTCCGCCGAAATCTAATTTTGGTTTCCCGGAAGCTACTGAAAGCACCATAATGTAGCGTCTCCCAACTGCTAATTGGCATAGTTTACGGTTAGAACTAGGGCGGTATCTAATCGCCTTCGATCTTCTATCTTTTGTTCTTGATTGATGAAAGCATCCATGGCAAATGCATTCGCTCTAGTTAGTCTTACGACGGTCTACGAAATTCTCGCGCCGTAATACTAATGCCCCCGTAATACTAATAACAAAATAACGCGACTTCACAAATTCCGTATGAACGGTCTTTCGGCCGGAATTCGATGCGAAATGCTTGGTGAGTTGAGGTTAAATTCATTAATTATAATGGACTTACATAGGACCCATACTTAAAAGCGCCAGGCACTCCTGGGGGATAGATTCAGAGGTAGTTTCCAAAATAGTCCTACCGTTGACGGTAGACTTCTACCTGCTCGTGAGCAACTGAACTTTTTGATGAAGGTGAAATGTATCACTTGGTAGTGTCTTACCAAAAACAACCTTTGTTAATCAGAATGAACTGATCTATTTCTGCACTTTGGATGTGTGATATCAAGCCCTTTACAATCTGAATGTTTGTTTCTATGATGTATCGAGGAATGTTTGTTCTAATGTAGGTCAAGTTGTAACGTAAAATGTTCAATATATTGTAGGCCCTGATGATGGTCCCATAGAAGGACCGAAACGTCGGTGATGAGCGAATACCAATCAACGAATTTCTTCAGACTGCAAGCCGAAATACCAAAATCACTTGTATTAAATATCAATCCCAGTATAAAATAACTTCAGTTGCAATAACAATGGCGGAATTGCGACAAACATCATTTTTCGTGCAGATTGGTCAGAATTATGGACAGGAAACCCTATAAATATTTAAAGTTTAAGCTTTGAATTGGTTCCGCCACATATAGTACATTCCTTAATATGTGTAGACGATCTGTAGACTACCATATACCCGACACCTGACATCCCAAATCGCAAGGTTTCAGAAATCTCTACTGAACACAGAGATTCAGGATGCTTTTTACAACGTCAAGACGATACAGCAGAGTATGTCTTGTCTACGAAATCGGATCGTTAAAACCACGAACCCGGACTTGTATCGACAGTATCTAAGAAGTCAGTAATTTGCATTTCAAAAGCACCTCAGTTAAAATACCGAGCAAACAAACCAGAAATTACGTCGATTGCTTTCGAGAACGGCAGATGATCATCGTTCGTACGAGCCTACTGTCAATGAAACCACTATTTGAACACTACTACATAATGAACTTAAATTCTAACTGCAGTACAATCGGCTAGAGACAAAATCCTCTCGCAACTCTACTACCAACCTTCTCTTTCTATCTAATGGCATTCTTCTAACGGTACCGTTCCTTTAGAACAAATGTCTACTTTGTTCAATTAATTAAGAGAGCGACTATTCTGCTCTCTTCGAGTTCCCCGAGCCACTCGAATACGAAGGTTCTGTGAGATTCCGTGCTACGTATCTTAACATTTTGTTTTATTTTGTTTCAACTTACAAGAAAGCGCAACTTAGCTTTACCCAGTTCAGCACAGCAAAAAGTTGTGTACACTGAGGTCTTTTTACGTGAGGGATGCGTTCCAAATTTGTATAGAACCGCCGTAAAAAACCTAAATGCGATATTTCGTTTTTTTTATGTATTTACACTAAAATTGTGATTTATTTTTGAAAACGGATATACGATTACTTTTGTTTGCAAACGCAAGTCGTGATTAAAATGAGGTTGATATCATGTATCATATTGGAGTAATGGATAAAAGCGACCCGCGAAAAATAGGACCTTACTATGCTAATACCATATAACTCTGTTAAAGACCAGCTCGTTTCTGGGTTTTTACTACGTCAAACTAAGTAATGGAGCCCTGTAAATACCGTTACATCCGCCCCACTTCAGTAAAATGCTAGTCTTCTTGAAGAGAAAGACTTACATCAGTTTCTCATACAGGGCTCCAAAATATAACAAGGTGATTTGATAAATTTTTAAGACATTGCACCATGGCCCAGAATCCAAATTTTGGGCGAAATTTAGGTCTAGAGCTCTATAGCAACATTTTAGAGAAAACTTTTTTCTACAAAGTTGTTACATATGATAAAGCGCTTATTGAAAAATTATCAAAAATTAGGGTGACTAACATTTTCAATGCAAGAGTATCTAACTTTTTTATCTTCGTAGATAGAAGAAAAATTTGTTTTACAATGTTATAGCTCCATTAATTTTAAGTAACTTCGTAAAAAAAAGTTTTTCTCTATCTTTGAAAACAACTGATTTATTTTGAAAAAACACATTTTGCGCTTTAATTTTTTTATTTCAAGATTCATCTTTTTTTTTTTTTTTTAAGGGGGGATTTGTTAGTAGCTTAAGTATTTATGATAAATATTAGTAAATAATGAGTATGTGTGTCCAATCACAAATGGTGACTTCTCAACACTGTTAGAAATTTGTAATTTTAATTGTTAGGATTTGTTTGCTTTCGCAATTAGGACTTATCATTCGTAGGGATTTAAACCTACTTGTCAGAAAAGGGGAAGTAAACTTACAACTAACTTAATTGCTAACTTATTGGCTATAAAGAGAGCTTATCGTAGCAATTGAGGATTGCAACGATTTTTGTCGGAAATTGTTAATAATTTTATTTGACATAGCTTCTAATGGTTCAACACCAGTAAGTCTATGTAATTCGAGTGTACCAAACCAAGGAGGACGCTTCAAAATCATTTTCAGAATTTTATTCTGAATCCTTTGGAGCGTTTTCTTCCTTGTTGAACAGCAACTTGACCAGATCGGTACAGCATAAAGCATTGCTGGTCTAAAAATTTGTTTGTAAATCAAAAGTTTGTTCTTTAAACAAAGTTTAGAATTCCTGTTAATGAGAGGATATAAACATCTCGTATATTTGATGCACTTGGCTTGTATACTCTCAATGTGCTCTTTGAAAATAAGTTTTTTTATCATAAATTAGTCCCAAGTACTTAACCTTGTCGGACCAACTTAAAATAACCCCATTCATCTTGACAACGTGATTATTGTTTGGCTTGAGGAAAGAAGCCCTAGGCTTATGCGGAAAAATTATCATTTGAGTTTTAGAAGCATTGGGAGAGATTTTCCACTTTTGCAAGTAGGAAGAAAAAATATCTAAACTTTTCTGCAATCGACTGCATATGACACGAAGACTTTTTCCTTTTACGGAAATGCTTGTGTCATCGCAGAACAATGACTTTGTGCATCCTGGAGGCAAATCAGGAAGATCTGAAGTGAATATGTTGTACAGGACTGGACCCAAGACTGAACCTTGAGGCACACCTGCTCTGACAGGAAATCTATCAGATTTTGAATTCTGATAGACAACCTGCAGAGTTCGATCAGTAAGATAATTTTTTAAAATTTTGATTAGGAAAATTGGAAAATTAAAAGTTTGCAATTTCGCAATCAAACCTTTATGCCAAACACTGTCGAATGCTTTTTCTATGTCTAAAAGAGCAGCTCCAGTGGAATAACCTTCAGATTTGTTAGCTCGTATCATATTAGTAACTCTGAGCAATTGATGAGTTGTGGAATGCCCATGGCGAAATCCAAACTGTTCATTTGCAAAAATTGAATTTTCGTTGATGTGTGACATCATTCTGTTAAGAATAACTCTCTCAAACAGTTTACTTATTGAAGAAAGCAAACTGATTGGTCGATAACTTGAAACTTCAGCTGGGTTCTTATCCGGTTTTAAAATGGGAGTAATTTTTGCATTTTTCCATAATTTGGGAAAATATGCAATTTTGAAGCAGCAATTGAAAATTTTCACTAAAAAATCCATTGTGCTCTCAGGGAGATGTTTGATTAGTATATTAAAGATTCCATCGTCACCAGGTGCTTTCATATTTTTGAAATTTTTAATAATTGATTTAATCTCATTCAAGTTAGTTTCAATTATTTCTGCAGGTAAAAAATTCTGGGAAGAAATTAAATCAAATTGACGTGTGACTTCATTTTCAATTGGACTCACAAAATTCAAATTTGAGTTATGAACACTCTCAAACTGCTGAGCAAGTCTTTGAGCCTTTTGTTCATTGGATACAAGAAAACGTTCACCATCTTTTAAAACTGGAATAGGCTTTGAAGGTTTCTTAAGAATCTTCGACAGCTTCCAAAATGGTTTTGAATATGGTTTCAATTTTTCAACTTTAGTCTCAAAATTTTGATTTCTCAGAAGAGTAAATCTATGTTTAATCTCTTTCTGTAAATCTTTATAAATAGTTTTAAAAACAGGGTCACGAGAACGTTGATATTGACGTCTGCGGACATTTTTCAAACGAATTAGAAGTTGAAGATTTTCGTCAATTATTGGTGAATCAAATTTCACTTGAGCCTTTGGAACAGAATAATTCCTGGCATCAACAATTGCACATTTTAATGCTTCCAAAGCGGAATCAATATTCACTTCGTTTTGCAAATCAAGCTCATTATTGAAATTTCTCTCAATATAATTTTTGTATCTTTCCCAATTAGCTTTGTTATAATTAAAAACAGAGCTCATAGGGTTTAAAACTGATTCATGTGATAAAGAAAAAGTTATTGGAAGATGGTCAGAATCAAAGTCAGCATGTGTGATCAAATCACTACATACATGACTTTGATCTGTCAGCACCAAATCAATTGTTGAAGGGTTTCTTACAGAAGAAGAGCATGTAGGACTATTCGGAGACAAAATAGAATAGTATCCTGAAGAACAATCATTGAATAAAATTTTGCCATTGGAATTACTTTGAGAATTATTCCATGAACGATGTTTAGCGTTAAAACGCCGATTATGAAAAATTTCGAACGATTTCTGGTGAGTTTTTGTAAATCACCTTTAAAATAATTTTTGAGCTCGCGTGTGCATTGAAATGGTAAATATGCTGCGGCAATAAATAAAATCCCAAGTTCAGTTTGAACTTCAATTCCCAAAGTTTCAATAACTTTAGTCTCAAGATGGGGAAGAGCACGATGTTTGATTCGGCGATGAATAACAATTGCAACTCCACCGCCGGAACCCTGAATCCTATCATATCTATGAACCACGTAATTGGGATCATATTTTAATTTTATGTTAGGTTTCAAAAATGTTTCAGTAATAATTGCAATATGCACATTATTTACTGTTAAAAAATTAAAAAGCTCATTCTCATTGGCCTTCAATGAGCGAGCATTCCAATTTAATATTTTAATTGTTTTATTTAAAATCATTGCTAAATTTTAAATTAGAAACAATTTTAATAGTAAAATTTGTGCCTATTTGAATGGCTTCAAACATTGATTTTGCCTGCAACATGGCGTTCATAAGATCGAACATTGCCTGTTGCAAAAAAGAAAGTTTACCTGCCGTAATAGGCCCCAGGCAGTTGACATTAGAAAAAATATTTTCGGTAGCAATATTAGCTGGAGTGATAGGTGTACAATTATTTTCTAGCGTGTTTTGCTTACCCATATTAACGGTCATTTTCGAACTACCAACACTAGGCGGTATAATGTTCGAACTACCTGTAACCTGTGCATAAGTTAAACGGGTATGCAAAGGAGTAGGTAAACTATGCGTCACTGGTACGCTTGGAGAATTTTGTTTTGAAGTTGGTTTTAATTGAGAAATTGAATTTTGTTTACCTTGCCTTGCCTTAACAATTGCTAAACGGACTGGGCATTGATAAAAATTTGACATATGGTTGCCGTTACAATTCGCACAGCGAAAATTTTTACTCTCTTTCACAGGACATGTGTCCTTTTTGTGAGAAGAGTCTCCACAATTAAGACATTTTTGGTCCATGTTACAGAATTTGGAACCATGGCCATAACGTTGGCAAGTACGGCATTGGGTGATATGCTTTTCACCTCCGCCATACTTCCTATAAGTTTCCCACTTTACACGCACATTATACAAAGCATGTGCTTTTTCAAAAAATTTTAAGTTGTTAACCTCATTGCGGTTAAAATGAATTAAATAATTAACAAGGGAAATTCCAGTTCTCTGACTGTTTTCGCCTCGTGATTTTTGTTTCATTAGAATTACTTGGGTAGGGGCTATGCCAAGTAATTCTGTTAAAGTAAGTTTGATCTCATCAACGGTTTGATCGTTGGTGAGACCTTTCAAGACAACCTTGAACGGCTTGGCGTTCTTGGTGTCATATGTAAAAAATTTGTAAATCTTGTCAGTTAAATACCGAACAAGACGATCACGACCCTTTACTGAGTCGGCTAATAAGCGGCATTCACCTCTACGGCCAATTTGATAGGTAACTTTAACGTCAGAAACAAACGTTGAAAGTTCCTTTTTGAATATATTAAATTCAGAAGAAATAGTTACCACAATAGGTGGAACTTTCTCCTTTTTTAAAGATTTTATATTTTGTATAGTTTCATTATTGGTAACTTCCATTTCACCAGCTTCTTGCTCAGGCAAAATATCAAAAGGATTGTCACTACAGACACTCGATGTGTCAGAAAGAGATGCCTCTCTTTTCCTCCCCGCAGCGATGCGAGGTTTCTTTTTCCGTCCAGCCATTTCAGGTGATACGAAAAAAGTTAAAACAAATGTTAAATTCAAAAGTAGGTAGTCTTGAGAAAGACTGATGGGAAATTCAAGATTCATCTCAAAAATGTCTTTGAACGGCTTTTAGAGCTTTTTAGAAGAAAGAATTTGCAATATCTCAATTTAACTCAAAATCAAAATCAAATCTACTATCAAAAAATATGCGTTTTTCATTTGTATGTCATTCTTTTTGGGGCAAACATAAAAAATATCTCTTGGTTTCATTTTGAAGGGCATACTTGACTCTATAAATGGAGGAATTTTTAAAAATATGTAATTTTTTAAATTTGAGTAAATTCAATTTCAGTAAATTCAAATTTATTATTTGGTATTTTTTCTTATAACTAGACGTAATTACCTTTAATTTGACCCAAAAGGATCGAAAATCGATCAACTGGCTCAAAAGTTATGATTTTCTTCAAATAAAATACATCGAATATACCCAGACAACCAATTTACGCGTATAATGCAAACAGTCATCGCATTGTACGTGCATTTAAACGTGATCGTTACATCGCACAAGATGCTGCTAATGTTGCTTATACGCGCAAAAGTGGAGGCGATATGCGTGCATTTCCAAAATATCAAAAAACTTTCACGATGAAAAAAGTTCATATATGCGACTTTAACTGTTAAAGCTTGATAACTTATACGAGCTGTTCCATTATCTAATGTCACTCTACCACCTCATATTTGCGATTTGAAACGAAACTATAAGCGATATATGAATATACACTACGGGTTCTTTTATTACTTTATGCGACTTCACAAGTCAACATTAGCAAATTATTTCAGATATTTATGCGATGTTCGCTATGCATTCCTTCGCATTTGTTTATTAAAACGTGCGATTAAATCACTTTCAAATAAAAAAAAAATACAGCGAACAGAGTAGCAATTATTATGCATTATTTATCCCTTGCTATTCACATTACAAGGAATAGCAAATTACAAATGTCAGTGTTTAATTTTTACAATTATTTTATTTTTCCTTTGGGCACACACGCTGTAATATTTGGGTATCCATCCGGACTCGAACCTCGGACTCTTAGATTGTCAAGCATCATTCTTTCCTCTTCTCCGTGGTGTCGCTGTCGGAAATCTCTGAGTTTTGGTAATAACTTTCTAGTTTCATCGTATAAATGACCAAAAGACATCGTAAAGCATGAATCTAATAAGATCTCGTATTGCGAGTTAGTTTGTAAATTTCTGCGGGAACGTTCGTTGTTTACTTTTCGGTTGAATTGTCATGGCCGCTCGATGAGCTGTGTCATTTGTTTAAACAAAATTGAGTGATTTTACCGCCTTCAACAACAATTAAAGGCAAGTTTCCAACAAAGATATTATGCTAAGTAGTGCATCATTGATCCGAGTTGTCCGCAGATGTTTTCTGTGGCTAATTTTTTGAAGAGCAGCAGCGGCGGGAAGTGACTAAATTTATACATATGTGATACGCTGTAATGCGGATGGTTTTTCGATTTTCGCGCATATTCGTCAGTGTGTGGATTTACTGCGAGTTTAACCAAGCATTGGAAAAGTTAATTGGTTTTTGAATCCGGGTTTATTACCTATTTGTCGTAAAGATTCCGCAAAACAACGTTATATGCGATGAAACATTCACATTTCTCATACAAGCTAATGATCTATCATAATATCTTGTGCGATGTAAGCTGTGCAAACATTAGCGGCATCTAGTTATCATAAATTCAGTTGTTTACGGTGTTACAAAATGATGCCTTTTGCGACTAAACATGAGACTTTTGGTTTTCGCTTATATTCATCACTTCGTGGAATTAATAAAAGTTTGAATATACATTATATGAGTATATCTGTATTGCTGTGTGAGTATGTTACACTCATCGCAAGAAGTTCGCAAAATAACACCATATGCGATGAAACACTTGGTTGCTCAATTAGCTATACGATAGTGATGTACCATAGAACTTTATACGAGGTAACCCGTGCAATCATATGCGATTTTTAGTTTTATAGGCTTGTTTTCATGAATTTAGTCATTAACGGTGATACAAAATGATAGCTTTTGCGACTAAATTTATATGCAATACGACGTGATACTGGAGATTTTTGCTTTATACGTATAATCATCACTTTGTGAGTTTACTACGAGTTTGGACAGGCATGATATGAGTTTATGTGTATTACTATGCGAGTATGTTACACTCGTCGCAAGAAGTTCGCAAAATAACACCATATGCGATTAAACACATACGTTGTTCATACAGCAATACGATACTGATGTGCCATAGAACTTTATACGAGGTAATCCGTGCAATCTTATGCGACTTCTGGTTGTCTGGGTAGCCGCCTTTATTAACGGACCGGCGCCAACGGCTTTACTTCCTCATGCGATGGAAGGCGTGATCCCAGAGATTTTTCGCCTCAGAAAATCTCCCGGTGTCGGCTAGGATTGAATCTAGACCAGTTGGGTTGGTTGTGAGTGGATCACGCCACCTCACAACCATCGACACCTATGTCGTGGGATTCGAACCCAGGCGTCGAGCGTGGTTGGCGGAGACGTTACCAACCACACTAGGCCCCCGCTCTACGCGGTTCATTTTTATGCGTTTTACTAAACGCGATTTTTTTACAATAACGCGGATTATTCTTATGTGATTTAGAAGACTATTTGTACGCGGTATCAAATAAGTTTAGTATAAGTACATCTAATCTAACCTTTGAAAAGCGATATGATCAACCGCGTAAGAAAAGACCCCAGTGTAATAGAGTCAGCTGCCTTGATGCCCTTGACCGGATCTGAACATCCCTCCTTGGAGTACTGCACTCAACCTCTTTTGACCGTCGACACCCGACAACTCTCCGCAATATCCTCCTTCTTTGTAATATACTTTGACTCTATGGTGTAACCCTCCCAGCTTTTTTTAGTCGCCGCGTTGATGTATTCCGGATAGCGCCGTTTCTTAAAGTTGACTCTACTGAGTTTTTTCCTTTGATTATATCGGAGGCTGTCGATAATCTAATGTTTACGTCAATCAACTACTCAAGGAATTTGCTTTCCAATTATTCTTTTCTTGATTTCGATCAGATTTACAAAAGAAATCTCTTTCTCAACACCCGTGAGGAGTATAAACTTTATTTTTCGACGTTATTGGCAATTTTTTTTATTTAAACATATTTTTTCCCCAATGCGACTTTAACTTGATTCACAATTATTCTATCCGATATAAAAAAACTTTAGGCCACTTCACTATAATTTGCAAAAATATCATTTGCAATGTGGAAAATCTTAAGTTATACTGCTGGTCCGTGTTTTTGCCCTACATACATACGTATGTTATTTTACTTACGTATGTATTTTACTTACACATCTTTTGGACTGCAGTTGCCTACATAAGGTGGAATATTATGTGAGCAATTCTCGCTGAGATCGGCCCACTATTTACATGATGGCATTGGAAACGATTCAAGTTTCTTTTCTTAAATCCCATGTTGAATTAGTAAAAAAACTGCATCTGTTTGATTAAATTGATGAGCCCCTCGTTAACTGGAAATCGATATTGTTTGGGGACTTTTCGTTTTTCGTCAAAGCTCGGCTCACCAAAATTGCTCTAGCTCTTGAAATACTCTGTAGAATTACTAACTACAAACTACAAACTAACATATCATTGAAAAGGGGAATATCGAATTGAGTGGTGGCCATATTAAATTAAGCCGCCATATTGTTTTTCTTTCAATAAAATTGATTTTTAATTAGGTGCTCACCCACTTCCATTCGAAAGATTATGCTTTTTAGAGATGTATGTTACCTAAAACAAAAGTTATATAAAAAATTACCAAAACATGTTCGATTCGACCGTTTGGGTTTTCGCTGAATATTACATCACTAAAGTTGCAGTGAAGTGAAATAAAAAAATTAAAGTCTGGGTTCGCACCTATTCATAAATCAGTTTTTCGAAAAAAAATCGATATAGCAAATAAATTAATATGACGACCACCCACTACGAGACTTGCAAAAGAAGGCCCTATCTTCTCCCTTTTGAATGATATGTTGGTTCGAGTATTTCTATAGAGAATTTCAAGAGCTACAGCAATTTTGGTGAGCAAAGTATTGACGAAACACGAAAACTCAAAATTAAGTATTGATTTCCAGTTAACGAGGGGTTCATCAATTCAATCAACCAAACGAGTGTTTTGAGCCTGATTTGAAAATTTTTGTTCTTTTCACATATGGTGACTCCGGAGATGAGCAATTGTCGTTTGGAGCGGCCTGTTATTTACATGGAGTTGTTAAAAACAATTCAAGTTATGTTTGTTTGAAAGCTCATGTTGATTAAGTGAAGAAAATGCTTTTGGGTAATCAAGTAGAGGAACCTCTCGTTAACTGGGAATTTCGTTTTTTTGGGGACCTTTCGTTTTTTGTTAAACACTTACTGACCAAAATTGCTCTAACTCTTGAATTTCTTTATAGGATTAGCTAAACCAACACACCATTGTTAAGAGTAAAGGTTGAGCCTTCTTTTGCAAACATCAAAGTTAATAGTCGCTATAATAAATTTGGCCGTCATATTGGATAAAAAAAAATCGAACAAGTTCCCGTTCACCTACCTTAAAAACTCTCACGACTTTCGAAAGCCAATTATTGTTTACATGGAATGTGTTAAAATCAGATATGTATGTCGTCTAAAATCACTTTAGAAATATCGATGCTTCTGACCTACTTTGATATCATTTTCTGCTTTGGTATTCGGTACTTCTGAATAACTTTGAAAAAAATTCTTCTTCAAGTTTCTTATGTTTACCTTGTGAATTAAGCAGGTGAAAGAAATATGATATGACAAGAGTCTTCATCAAAAACTTTATGATATGGTAGTTCAATAGTTGCAAAAAACGAAAGAAGTTGTGGGAAAAATGAGATATTAGTTCGGACTAAAACTTGATCAATTTTTGCCATATTTTTGTTCAATTTAGCGAGTAACAAAACCTTTCTTTAGTTTTACCACTCAAATTTTTTCTGCTTCTTCTTGTTCATAGTATTTTTTTATCTAATGTTTTCCAAAAGGTTCAATATTTTCATAGTATAACTTTTATTCTACATATCATTTTCGGGCAGAGTTGCTCGAATGCATACACAGTTTCTCTTAAAAGTTCAACGATTTGGTTAAAAATTATATTAATTGATACAGAAAGCTACACGTTTTGATTCAAAAGAAAAAATCCTCATTTTTCAGAAATTAGATTTGCACTTGCCTTCCAATTTATACGAGAGTCAAAATTTTGGTTCAAGTGTTGATAACCATTCAAGAAATTTCAAATAGTATTTACTTGCAACAAACAACGTTGCAATGTTCCAATTTCTCGCTGTAAACTTGACATGCCAACATTTACAGCAAATGTTGCCAGCAGCTAAATACCCCGCAACCGCCCTTCGAGGCTAGAACCGGGTTCTGGCGGACACGAAACCTAATTAAAATCCACATACGCCTTGCAACAACAATTAACATGCCGACGAGGTTCTACTGCTCGGAATCGAATCGCAAATTCGGGTTGAATTTCAAGCGCATAGACAATAACAACAGCAGCGGCCACAGGAAAACAGATCCAAAAATTTGCATTTGGTCTTCGTGTCCGGTGAGCGGTCGTTCGACCGAAATATCCTGCGAAACGGTACAAGCCGGGACTGTGGCTGGCTGGCATGCTGGCTGTTTGCCATGTGTATGTGTGCATTTGCGCAACTAAACACGCATACATATTCATAGCCAAGTCGCTAAGAAGAAATGGGTTTCGAACAACGAAATTTCATCCACACTACCGTTGCAGTATGTGATCCTTTGGGTTGACTCGGTTGGAATCCGTTTTTTTTTGCGTCGAACTGAACTCGCCCATAAACAAGTGAACGTACATAAAATATGCTTATACTTGCCAGCGCAATGCATCCGTTCATCTGTTCACTGTTTTCCTTTGGCGAACAAGCAAGACTCCCTGCGTCTCAGAGCCTATTCTCAAAAGGGATCTTTACCGGGCAACACCTCGTGTGTGTGTGTTTTCCTAGTAGAACACACTTCCCTGTACAAGCGATCCGTTTACCGCATTCAACTGAACTTCGAGAAATATGCTCCGAGGGGTACTGCTTCCTATTGTTCTACTCGAATTTTGTGGACATATATATGAAAACATGCATAAATGCTTCGAAAAGTTTTCATCCGGAAATTGCTGACTTTCGGGTCCCCAGCGTGTTGCTGGTTGGCTTGCTATTTGTCTATAGTACAAGGCTCCTTCTTTGGTTCTTCTGTTCAGCGCAAGGAAAGCACGATTTTGCAGTAGAAATAATGATTTTAGTGCTGTTATTACTGGTTTCGAGATGGAACAAACAGACAGAGTCTTCCGTTGCGTGGTTCGAAGATTTCTAGCTCTGCTTGGCTTGCACCGGACGCGGTGGGTTCGAGGTTCATATTTTTATTATTCAATAACAGTTTGATAAAAAAAAAACATATTTGTAGTTTAAATCACAAAACTCTAACTAATATTTTTCGTTTTTTTTCCCTTCCAGGTACGTATTGTCACTTTCAGTCGTCATAAAACCCACTGCGGTGTGAAAACTGTGAAGGTGGTCTAGCTGCTGATCGTCACAGTCAGGATATGTAGATTTCTCCACTTACCGGTAGAACCTCTACCGGAGACTCAAACTCATCCGTGGCTGTCGACGGGTTAAAGGGAAGACGCATTAATACATACTGAATTTTCCGTCTATTTTTTTTGGCTGAAACGACTTTAGAGCGACCGAATTTCGGAAGCAAGGATCGCTGCTCGAGGGCAGAACACATCAACAGCCAGCAACAGTGGTGACAAAAGCCAACAAACTTCCCGTATTTAATGTATGTAGACTTGTAGAGGTACTTGATATACGACGGTGAACGGGAAGTCAGTGTGCGAAGGTTATAAATATTTTATGATAAATCTAAATCCGCAACAGCAAGTGTGTTGTCTTCAGCTTTTTTTTTTCGAAAGCTGGTTCGCTTTTGAAAGGGTTTTTTTATTGCATTTTTGCTCAGCTTGCATTTGGATATTGAAGAAGGAAATAACATCGAATAGACTTCCCAAGCGACTATAGCAAGAACACGATTTGTGGGGAAAAAGACGATGCACAATGTGCTGATCCTTGATTGCTGAAAATTAATGGAGCTCAATTGATCACTGTCTTGCAGAAAGACCAAACTGACGTCGCACAGTATTTGTGAGAAATCGCTGTATATTCGCTAGAAGCAATTGCATGTCTTTTAAAAGGTTCTGGAGAATTTCTCTGTGATCAACTCGGCTTCGAAAGAGGGCACTTCTATGCGATGTTGCGATTTCAACACTTGAATTATCAAGTCTACCAAAATAGAAAGTACACTAAATCTAAAATCTTACTCTACAACATAAAATTTGATACCCAAATTCAAAATGCTAATTTTAAATTGCAAAATACAAAACTGAATTAGAAAATCAAAAAACAGATTGAGCTCATAATCTTTGAAATGCGCATTTGAACGACAGAAACTGAACCCAGAATCTCTGAAAAACGTGTCTAGTAGCCAGAAAAGAACACACTAAAAATCACCCGAAAACGCTTCTCAAAGCCAGACAAAGTCGAACTAGAAAATGATTTTGCGTTGAACTTGAAAAACGCTTCTAAAACCAAAGAAGGACAAAACAGTAAAGAAACCCGCACAGGGTTAGAAAGGTTAAACAGGCAATTATCACAAATCGTGTCAAGAATTGCCAAAAAATCTTAAATGTTAAAATAAAAACTAACCCTAAATTGAGTTCAGAAAATGGTTATACGCTGGAAAAACTTTAAATTCTTATTCCTCATACGAGTTAGAATTGAAATCCCAAATCGAGATATGGAGGCCGAAATAAGCCTAAATAAAACCATCAAATTTGCTCATAGTTGTCAACGTTAGAAGAGTATAAAATAAAAAAAAACGAAAGGATTGTGTATTGTTAACGTCTGGAATTAGTAATACTGATGGGATTATTCTGTATTTTTTTGTTTTTTCAAAAGATATTATACGACAACCTCAGTAAATTGCCCCACGTTTCGACCGTTTCTGGCGGTTTTTTTCAAGGGCAATTTAGATATGTCGTATTTGCCTGGATGGTTGTTAAAGTTAAAAGTAAATCAAAGCATACCTTGGTGCTACATTTCGTATCAGAACTCGACCTTCTGTTTTTTTTTTACATAGACTTCGCAGCCAACTGTTTTAGTGTACAGGACAAGAGACACTAACAGTCTCTCCTGAACCGGGACTCGAACATACGACCACTGGCTTGTTAGGCCAGCATCGTACCTCGAGACCAGCTGAGAGATAAAAAGTTGTTAAAGTTAGTAACAACGATTTGAGAAAGTCTAGTTATCGCAATCTTTGCGTCTTTCATTCAAAGAATTCGCGATGACTACCGAATGCAATAATGCAAGTATGGTAACTAACAGCTTTATGTAGTTGTATATCAATTTGCGGTCGTCACTTTGCACAAAACCCTATTTACTAAAGGAAGTACGCTGCACCTACCTAACGCTGCCATCACCACTACCGCTTCTGACACTCGAATATGTTACCTTCTCAATTAAGTATTTATTTTGTGCTCAATAGGAAAATTTGTTATATAATTTGAAATCGGATATGATGCTGATCGCATTCTTGTGCTATCCCCGAGAGTGGAAATAAGGCATTCTTTTGGTAACACAGTGGAAAGCTATTTTCACACTGAAAAATCTACGGCCGATAGGATTGGGATGGAACCCAAAAAACGTTTGTGTGTTTCCAAAATACGCTAGAGCTTTTCACTGGAGGATGTGTTGGCCAATGCACCTACCGCTGATGCTGCCGCTACCGTACAAAGGCAACTTTTTACTAGAGGAAAGAATAGTACCGCTGACACTGCTGGAACGCGCTGCTGCTGCTGCCGCTACTTAGTTAGGAACATTATAGTTGCCATCTATTAGTAAAATGATTGATTTGAGCAAAGACAGGCTCTCATTTAGCCTAGAGTAGCATTGGCCGATACCGTATCGATACTGTCGGTATCAATACCCGGAGGCTTGCATAGCGTTATTTTTTATCGATATAAGTGACATCGATATCAAGCTGGATCGATACTTTCGTGTCGATATTTTTTTGATACTCAAGGGAAATTATAAAATCGGAAAATATACGGATTACGTTGAAGTAGAAATATAAGTGCTGGAGAATATTAAATAAAGAGAATAGGAGAACGTGAAAGATATAGTGTTTTCTTGTTATTTTTAGTGATACCGCTTACCGTGCAACGCACGTGCTGTTCGAGCGGGGGCCTAGTGTGGTTGGTAACGTCTCCGCCAACCACGCTCGACGCCTGGGTTCGAATCCCACCGCCGATATAGGTGTCGATGGTTGTGAGGTGGCGTGATCCACTCGCAACCAACCCAACTGGTCTAGATTCAATCCTAGCCGACACCGGGAGATTTTCTGAGGCGAAAAATCTCTGGGATCACGCCTTCCATCGCATGAGGAAGTAAAGCCGTTGGCGCCGGTTCGTTAATAAACGGGTCGTGAGTTAGGGTCCTGGGTGTGGAGTCGTCTCCCTGGGCGTCGGTGATTGGCCACAACAGTGGCGGAACTAGACCGACGGAAAATAAGCGAGAATAAAAAAAAAACGCACGTGCTGTTCAAATGAATCGTTCAATCAATGGTCAATTCGAAAACAACATTCGAATAGTCGTTTATCACATGACATAAACAGTAGGGTGCCGATGGAAATCGAGTTTTCGAATATCGTTGGCGGAAGGTATCAAAAGTTTTGTCTTCTCGAAAAAATTCCAGCTCAATCGAGCAGCAGCCTATCCCTCAAAGCCAGATATAGACACAAAATCTCATTTCCACAGACAGTCAGATATTTGAAGCAGCCTTCTGTTGCGTAGTTAAAAAAAAATATTTTCTCGATCTTCCTTCTTCGAAAAAAATGCTGATAATAGACACGTTGTTTCTCGAGGGAGAAACAACGACATTCGCGATAAAAGTTTCTTTGTTGGTAACCATAGGTTACAGAAACAAAACCAAGAATAAAAAAGCTAGAGAATAACAGGGAGAAAAATCGATAAAGAAAATTGTTTGACTTCGTGGTTTAAAAAGATTAGGTTCTAGCAAAATTTGTTGTGTTCTGGCAGAAGCCTTTTTTTAAAAAACAGTAGATCTTGAAATTTTATCTTTTCTAATACCTTTAGATTAAAATTAAAATTGATCTCGACAATTTAAAATCGCCAATTTCTGTGCGTTTTTTCATCGGTCAAAAAAGTAAAACTTTGACCGTTTCACAGCCAGACCTTCTCTGGACTTTACTCTTTTTTCCCGCAGGAATAAGTTTTGACTACGCCACTTTATCACACAAAAGAAAATAGTTAGTTATGGGAAAGTTATCGATATTTATCGTGATTATCGACGATTGCTGCATATCGATAATATCGGTTAATTTCAGCGCTGACGATAATTATCGATAAGTCGCAAACGGCAGTTCAGGTGGCACAAAGTATGCGACCCCTCCAAAGTTCTCGATAATCTGTCGATAATATCGATAAAAGCTTGGAAACTATAGATGTTATAGTTAACGATTTTGCTTGATATTTCCCATCACTGAAATAGTTATTTGACGTTTCTTTAATGCAAATTTTAATATTTTTCTGTGAATTCGAGTTTTCGAGAATTTGTCTTTCCGTTCGTTTCATACACACCAAGTTTTTGCTTGTTACTCTGAAATAAATAACGAAAAATTCTGCATTTGGCAACGTATTTGTTACTTGAAAAGCAATAAAATTCTTCTCCGGTCGAGTAACAACACATACTGTCATATATTTTGCACATATTACGAGAGAACGACTATGATCTCCAGTCAAGAATCAACACATACTGTCGCATACTTTGCATATGTTACTGCTAGCTGCTTGCATCTTCAAATCATCCGATGTGCGTACAGAGTAGAGAGGGTAGAAAAGAAATATGACAAGAGATGCCAGGTAGCAGTTTCTTCTCCGTCATACAGTATGCTTACGTTGTGTTGCGGGCTTGAAACGCCACACTCTCAAATTCGCGGTCCCGTTCCTCGTATCTTCCAGAAAGTGCCTTAAGCTGGACCAATTCTGAACGACCAGACTGCTGTCCAGCTTACAGAAACCAGAACAGAATGTGGGGACGGTATTCCCAAGCCATCCACTTGGAGTAACAACCAAAACACTACAAGACGAACGCGGAACGTGAGATACCTTACTACCTAATTTATATCACACATCACTTCAACAACAGGGAAACGCACTATATTACTTTAACATTTATATATACACAAATGCTTTAACTAACTAATTTGGCCATCTATCTTATATTACTACCCTATATTGTGCGGGGTTGGAGAACTAATGGCTACGGCATAAAACGTTTCTAAGGGTGCGAGTCTTGGCTTAATCCGGCGCAGGGATATTATATTTGTACTCACGCGTCCGGTGGCTACTCAACCTTTCCTTTTCGTACTTATTGGCGATTTGGATCAATTCAGGAACTTCGGAATTCACCGCACCATCCAGGTACGGCAGGTTGTCGAATCAGCAATGGCGAAAACTATTGAACAGCATGCGCCGATCAGTCTAATGAGCGGATTCGATTCGTCCGGCAAAATCACACGGCGGCTGGCGGGACGGGGCCTTGTCCTGGCTGACGCACAGTGGTCGGAGGCCGGAAAAACTTCGATTTTTCATATCAATATTTTTGACGTTTTGCATTTCTACGAAGATTCTCAAACTGTAAATGACCTTTACCCAAAGTTTTATGACAATCGGTTGAGATATCGATTTTTAATCGCACTTTGAATGTTGATGTATCAGGTAATTTCGATGATTTTCATGTTTGAAATCACAATTTTAAGCTTAACTTCAAGCACCTGTAACCCCCTCAGTCTTGATCCGATTTTGATTCAACAAGTTGAATTTTGAAGAGGAACTCATGTACTTTTTGATTGATTTTCAAGACTTGCCCAAAATAAAACCAATTCCTCAATCTAGGTGTAAAACATTGCAGGGAAGCCAAAAAACATGTATTTCTAATTTATTTCTATCGCACAATTTTGTGAAATAGTTCGAAACGATCGGATAAGCAACAGCCTACTGAAAATATATTGTACTTTTCAGTTTTTTGGGTCCCGTTTTGCACATCGTTGCTCATTGGGAGGAATTTTGAAAATAAAACTATGGAGACGTATGGTGGTCAGTTGTAAAATATTCTGTTTCGTATATTTAAACAACATGATTGACTGGGAAGTATACATGAAGTTTTTACCAGTAATCTCAAGCATTTTTATAGAAACTTGTAAACCGTTTTCAGTACTTCAAGATGTATATATTAATATTTCCAATTACGTTAAAATAAACTACCATACGATCTCATAATTTTCCTTGAAAGACCTCAAACTTGTCACAGAAAGATCTTAAATTGGTCAAACGGCTTGAAAGCTGAAAAAAAAAATTCAAAATTCAATAAATTGAATCATGACGATTCTTGCACCACCCTAATTCTAAAAGGAGTACCCTAAGAACCAAACAAAACAAATGCAATTTTAAAATTTTTTGATGAAGAACATGTTTGGGAACCACCCCAATATTCATCTTAGCACCTATATTCTTCCCGTCGCTTTTATTTCGCTCTACTCATCGCTCTTAACTTTCGACTACTCGACTGAATCAAGAGGTAAAATAAAACTACTTTTACTTTAGAAACCTAAATTAATCCACTTAGCGATCAGACCCAGTCTTTCTCAATCCAACTTAATATTTTTTAAAATATATTTACATGAACGCTTAAATCCAATTAAGGTACATGCACTCTTTGGGTTCCAAAATATTGATGTTGTAATTGAAATATAAAATATGAAATTTAACGTAATGTTAGTGCTTAAGAAATAGGGAAATAAAAGAAATGACTCTCAATTTTGAACAATTTAATCATGAGCGATAACGGGAACGTTCAAATAGTACGATACCACATTTAAATTATGTCGAGGTTGAGTTATGTTATGAGATCAGAGCAGGTATAGTTTTAAATAGTCTTTGAAATGTTTTCCTTTCCATAACTTTTGAACCACACATTTAATTATTATGAAGTTTGTTATTTGTAAGTTTGAGAGATGACTCGTTTGTTTGACACTAGCTATGTTCAAATAAGTCAAGTAATCTTTGAGATAATAGGCTTTAGTTGTTTTAAAAATTCAATACATAACGGTTGCTTAAGTTCGATTATAATCAAATGAAATGGGAACGTATAGGGCAGCCAAACTTTGAAACCAAGAGTCCAATTTTAATTCATCAGTTAACGCTTAGCTAGCCCGTCATTTGATATAAAAATTGTTCGAATCGGTTGTGTAGTTTCTGAGATAATGAATGTTATTTTCACATTTTGATACATTACAGACAAAGTTACAGCCCGATTACAATTATATTCAATAGGGTGTCATGAAGCAACTAGACCTTCTATTTGACACTAATTTTGTGAGAATCGGTTCAGCCATCTCTGAGAAAAGTGAGTGTGTTCAAGCATTCTTCGGAATATGTTTCTTTCCATAGCTAGATTTCACATTTTTAAACATAACAGGCAAAGTGAGCGTCCGATTGCAAAACAAATCAATAGGGTTCTATGAGGTAACTAGACCTTCCGTTTGACACTGATTCTATGAAAATCGGTTCAGCCACCTCTGAGAAACATGAGTGAGATTAAACAGTCTCCAGAACGAAGTTTCTTTCCATAACTTTTGAACCACATGTTCAATCTTTATAAGATTCAAAAGTTAAGGGTTCATTTAAAATTAATTTTTTTCAAATCGGTTGCGTTGCTTCTGAGATAATAATGTTTTGTGATTTATACATTTTGATACATACCCTCTAAACTAAAAATCCGATTACAATGAAATTTGCTAGGGTTTTATGGGGCAATTAGACCTTTCATTTGCAATGAATTTCATGAGAATCGGTCCAGCCATCTCTGAGAAAAGTGAGTGAGAGTTAAAATCTGCTCATACACACACACACGCACACACACATACAGAAAATGCTCAGCTCGTTGAACTGAGTCGAGTGATATACACTACCCGTCATAAGTTTGGAATCGCTTTACTGAGTATTGCAACACCCAGTTTGAATATTGCAACACTTCCCGAAAAGTTTAGCATCACCTGGGATAGGCGGATATCTCGTGTTTTTGACAACCTAGAAAGTTGCGGTTTTCAGCAAACTTGTTCAGAAGGTCAAAGGCTACTGTATGGTGGCCAATTCAGTGTGAAATTTTACCGCTATGTGGCTATGTGGCTAGTGGGCACACAATTTATTGTATTTGAAATTAAACTAATCTCTCGATTCCGACCTGCTAGAAAGTTACGGTGTTCAGCAAACTTGTTCAGGATGATAAAGGCTTCTACATGGTAGATAATTTAGTACTGAATTACCCCACTATGCGGCGTTATGGTACATGTAGTTCTTCGTATTCAAACTTCAACTTATCGCGCGAATATTACTACCCAGAAAATTGCGGTCTTCGGCTAGTGCCACCAGTTGTGGTCAAACGCGTCGAAACACAATATAACGCCGCATGTGTGTTCCGAACTATTCCATTAAGGCTATTTTCATTACAATTCAGTGTCAACACAAATCAAAAACACCCAGTGTCCTAATTGAAATACGACTTCGACGACTTCGACAACTTCGACAACCTCCAATGCTCATTTGGTGGAGCTTACACGCGCTTTCTCGAACGCATAATGTACTGAAGTCAGAACCACTCGGCTCGCATGTGAGCCGACGGCGCACAGTGTGTCCAAATCGAGAAACGGACGGCAAAACTATTTTTCCAAGTCTTATGTTATCCATATATTCTAGAAAGTTGCTTCGTTTACTGCTGTCCTTAATATGCTTTAATGGAATCAGTTACAAAATTCGCTGTATAGAGGGCGCCATACCTAACTTTTAAACGTGACTTGCTAGACGAATAGTTTCTTCTGCAAAGTTGTGTAGAATTTTATTACAAAACTGTTTGCTGCATACCTCAAACCTCTAGAAATTGAGATTTCAGAGCTACAAGACGTTTTCTAAAAAGGCTTTTTAAAAGCAGTTTTTCATCCATATGTTGAACTTTAAGGCCTAAAACATGACTGTATAAAATTGAGAGTGACGTGGTGAATCAAGATGAACAATTTCTAGTGATATATTGGTTATTATATACAGTATTCATGAATAAAAACTGGAAAAAAGTGTTTTCAAAGGCTTTTTTTATTTGAGTTGAAACTCGAAAAAGCGCAAACGAGTCCAAGCTTCTATGAAGCCATTCGATAGAGTACCTTTCTGACTAACAGAAAAACACAAAACTACAGTGGGTTATTTGCAGTATTGAATATATGGCCAACTGAAGTTACCGATTTTTACATGCATTTATGCGCTCTTTATAGCACAAAGGCCGGCGCGTACACTACGTTTCCGTTTCTATGCCCAACGAACAGACACCACAATGGGGCTAAATCTAGAAACGGACGGAAATAGGAAATTTTGAAGTCCAATGTTATCAGTATCTTCTAGAAAGTTGTCTCGTTTACTATTGTCCTTTATATGCTTCAATGCAACCTGCTTCAATTTTCACCACATAGAGGGCGCCACACCTAACTTTTGAACGTGATTTGCTAGACGAATAGTTCCTTCTGCAAAGTTGTGCAGAATTTTATTACAAAACTGTTTGCCAAGTAACTTGAATCTTGGCTTGGCTTGGATTTGTTTGCGCCTTTTTCGGGTTTCAACTCAAATAAAAAAAGCCTTTAGAAACACTTTTTACCCGTTTTTATTCATGAATACTGTATATAATAACCAATATATCACTAGAAACTGTTTATCTTGATTAACCACGTCACTCTCGATTTTATACAGTCATGTTTTAGGCTTAGAGTTGAACATATAGATGAAAATCTCAATTTCTAGAGGTTTGAGGTATGCAGCAAACAGTTTTGTAATAAAATTCTACATAACTTCGCAGAAGAAACTATTCGTCTAGCAAGTCACGTTTAAAAGTTAGGTATGGCGCCCTCTATATGGCGAACTGATTCCATTCAAGCATATGAAGGACAGCAGTAAACGAGACAACTTTCTAGAATATATGGATAACATAAGACTTGAAAAAAAAGTTTTGCCGTCCGTTTCTCGATTTGGACACACTGTGCGGCGTTGCGTGTTCTGTCTCCAGCTTGCAGCGAAAAGTAATACGAAATGCCCCCTGTGGTAGTCAAATCCTTCAATATCGGATTAGAGGTAAGTCTATTGCAACTCTTTGCAGCCGTGGTAATCAATTTAGTCGCGATATCGTCAATTTTCCGCATAGTAAAACGGGTTGTGTATGCTGCAAACTGTCAACATACCAAAACAGTCCCATGCTATATGTTATCACCTCCACAAATAAAAGCACTACTTCAGAATAAACTAATTGCAAAACAGCTGTGCGGCGTGTAACGGAACTTACTCGCTCGGTTCAATACTTTCAAATAATTGTTTGTTTATGTTATACAGTGTCGTATGGAAGAGTTTGTACCGGTTCGATGATACAAAACTCGTTGCTATCTAGAAAACTCACATTCATATCTTTGGCAGCTCTGGTCACATGGTGTTAGATGGTGAGTGGTGTTTTTGATTAGACATTTCAGGTTGACCGGTGAGAATCTGCTAGTGTGTGAATGAAGAGGACAGAAATGAACTTGATCGTTGCATCGAGTGAAGTCTCGCTAACACATGCATTGCGATTCCTGGCCGTAAGTTCCTTCGCAGAAACACGTCATATATTTTGTTACTTTGTGTCTAATGCGCGGTCATAAATTACAAAAAGTAATAAAATGTAGCTCAAAAGTAACAAAATCTTTTCCGTTTGTTTTGGGTGTACCGTTCTCACTAAATGTATGAATTCGCATTATACATAAAAAATGTTTAAATAACTTAGTTATCAATCCCAGAGAAAGTTAACAAAGAGAGTCACTCAATGTTACTTAGATCCTTTTGAAAAGTTATACGATAGTTGTGTTTTGTTTTTGATGCGCGAAAAAGCAATTTCGGGAAGTAGTAGTCAAGCGGTTTTTGACCAGTGACCGCTCTTGCACAATATTCAAACATTTGAAATCGTGTGGGTTTTTTTCTGTATGGACTTCCTCACTGCGACCAGAATTGTTGATCAATTGTGAGATATGCCCGGGTGTCCCGCACTTCTATTATTAGCAATACCGCTATTGAGAAGTGGCTTTTTTATTTTATTTTTTTTTATCAGTGCTTGTGTGTAATGTGCTACCCTTCCTTTTACACACTAATGGTTCTCCTATATCGAGCCTCGTTCCTTCTACCAAATATCACCGATTAAAATTCCCTGGAGAAGTTTCGTCGTGCGTCCTTCTGGCCAGTTTTATTGATAAGCGGGATTTATTAATTTGGTTTAGAGGAAGTCACGCAAAGGTATTGTAGATTACAGCGTGAAGGAAGGGTAACTGGTTGGGAGCCTGAGAATAAACTCATGCTTAAGGTCATTTTTAATATCGAATGGCCTGATTCTACTAAGATTCGAACCCACGACCATCCGCTTGTCAAAGCGGACTCTGTAAGCTTACGGCCACGCAGCTCCCCCGTATGTGGTTAAGCAATATCTTGTTTATAAAACCATTAAAAGACACCGGAATACAAGCTTTTTGGAGGACCGTAGAAGATCCGATCGCCCACGATCTGCAAGAAAACCGCAAATCGTTAAAGTTCTAAAGGAGTCCGTTTCGTTCCGGAGAAGTTCCGTCGAAAAAGGCAACGTTCAGTTCGAAAACTTGCCATCAACCTGAATATATCTTTTGGATCTGGCCTGTAAGGCCTATAAGAATTGTAAAGCTCACAGGGTTTTCGAGTTCACTCAGAAAAGGAGGCTCTAAAAATGCACGGAATATTTCGGTGTCGCAAAGAAATGTTCTTTGATTCCAGAGTGCAGACTCAGTGATAAGTTGGGGGGTACAGTTTGCATGTAACAAAAGCGTCTAAGTCAATGCAGTTTATTATAAAACTGAAGTTTTGGAAAAAATTGTTGCCCGAGTTTTCGAAATATCTTCGATGATGACCACTATGGGTTCCAGTGAGACCAAAAAACCCCAAAAAAATGCAGATTAGAAAAATAGGGTGAATTAAAAGTGATTGAATGGTTTTATAATGGCATCACATATTTCCTATTTGCCATTGACGTGAAACTTTGAGTCCAGTTCGACACATTCGAGCGCGGGGATTGAACTCCCACGGAGGTTCGTCATGTGACCACAAGAGTGAGCAAAAGAGGAAGAAAATTAAAAACAGAAGAATTTAATCTTCAACGATAACATCCAAAGCAAATAAACAGCTGGAAATGAGCCGTCCGTTTCGTTTCTCGTTTCCAGTTTAGGTATCCTGTTTGTGCTGCCGCTCTAGGACCAGCAGTCACACGACGACGACGATGTAAGAAAATTGCTTGTGTACTTGTATGAAGCTGAAGTTCTCGAGCTCGTTTTCAAAAATCCTCTAATTAATTTCGGCTTCCTTCATTATATCCGTGCACTCCTTGTCGAGCAGCGCAAGTTCTACGAAACGATGTTTTCGTTTTGTGAAACCCTGCCGAAGCGGGGTACGTTATCTTTTCTAAGAAGATATAGAAGTCCAGGATAGGGCGAAACGACACGACTCTGCTCGTTTTCAACATTAAATGGCCTATTTTTTCTCCTGTTGTGCCATTCCTGTGGCTCAATTTTTTGGCTCACCAAGTGCGGCCAGCTTTGGCAGCTGGAAGTTAAGATCTACACTCTTCACCTAGTGGGTATGAGCATCGGGTGAAAACTTTTACAATTTTAATCTTGCTTATGTTAGGGATTATTGCCATCGCTGCTGGCAAGAGAATAACTGCGTGCTGTTAGGTCGGTACAAGTACTTGGAAATGATAATTAAATTTAGACTTACTGTTGGAATGGGAATATGGTAGGCTAGGCTAGGAAGCTAAACTCGTTAGTCTAATGGCAGTATTCATGATGTTTGTAACCGTGTAGTTTCCAACGTTGAAAAATCGAAATACGAGACAAAAACAGCGGAGTGAAATATGAGAATGTTGATCTTGCGAGCAGTCAACAAAATTGTTTTTTTTTTTAAATCTTGTCCCACTGATTAATCAATCAGCATAAACAACGGATTGTTACTGATGACTTCGGTATCCACCCACTCATCAATCCGGCTACCGTAAAGCAAAAGTTTTCATTTGGTCATGCAGTGTCACTCCAACACCGGAACATTGTCCAGGATTGAAATGCACCAAGCGCATCCGGTCCGAGGGCTGGTCGGGTCATCAGCTGGTGCGTCGACGGGTCCGATCCGCCGATGGGCGCCGACATTGCGGTTGTTTGTTATTCCGGGCGGATGCAGTAAAACTTAATGCCCTCCGTATTTGCATAAAAGCTTTTCGAAAACAAACAATCAACAAACCAAGCAACGCCACCGTGGGACTTTTATACCCCCGCTGCTTTTCCGCCAATAATAGTGGAAACGAAAATACCGCACCGGCAGGCGCGAGAAGCGGACGAAATTGCTGCTCAAAGTAGCAACCGCGTTGTCGCTGGTATGAGGGACACAAAACTCGGGCCAGATCGAGGTTCACATTCCTGCTTATTCTGGCATTACTGGCAGATTTAGTCGGGGTGCTGCTTTTTTGGCCCAGATTTCCACCCGATTCCAATGACGCTTTTTGCGCCACTCACGATTTTTTTCCATCCTATTTGGGAGCTCTCTCGATTGTTTCCAACGTTTTTCCGGTTTGTTGTTACGAGTGTGCTGGTGTGTGTGTGTGAATGTACGAGCTAGATTTTTTGCCACTCTGTCTCGTATTTAAAATTGCTTCTCTATTCAAAAAGAGCTTGATTTGATTCAACAATACGAACCGAAAAATAATATTCCCGCTCGTTTTTGTGTCAAGTGGAGAAGACGATTGCTCGCGCGCCGGATTTACTGCTCGGGATGAGAGGCAGTAGAGTGGAAGATGGAATAATAGGATAAATATTTTTGTCTATGCATGGATGCTGCGGGCGAGTTAAGCTGAGGCTCCTGCGGGCACAAAGCTGAGTACAGCCGTTTTGAAGTGAAAACGAAACGGATCGGGTGGGGCTTTCGATACTTCCCCTGCCACTGTTGCGAGCTGGAGACGATTTTTCTCGTATTCGATCGGGGTTGTTCAGTTTATTTATGAAACTTGTGAAGCTTCTTCAAAGCGTCCACACTCTTTTTGTAGTCCTCTTTGCCCCCCAACAACTTTGGAATGTAAACGAGGCATTGCTGCGTCAGAACGGGATGGTATGATCAACGTGTCCCAAAGCTGCTCGAAAAACTGTGCTGCGATGAATACGAGATATACTTTTAGCAATATTATCACGTTTGTTACTTTGATGTGGAATCAGATTTTACAAGAAGACTAACGAAATGGGATAAGAACTAGTTCGCGACTGAAAGTAAATTTTTCTTTAAAGAGCAAAAATGGCAAAAACTGGTTTCGGCTGAATATTTTTGTAAATTGAAATACATTAGGAGACTATTAAAATCCTCCCAGGTTGGTTCGATTTATTGGCTACCTTCATTTAATTCCGTTCCGCCATTCGTTCCAGATTCAAACTGGTTCACGTACATCACGTACGTGAAAGCCTGGCCACGGCGCGACTTATTCTCAAAAGGCCGTAAGCCGACCGGCGCTCAGACACTCAAACGGCCCGCAATCTGACTCTCAAATTATACGCCTATATGCAGCATGAGCAGGAGCAGAAAGGACGTGACGAGCGGCACAAATTTCATTTATTCTGGGGATCTTTATTTAAAAGTGATTGGATATGAAATCCAATGTATTCCATTTGTTTTCTGGAGTTCCGCACACAAACTGGGACGGAGTTGAATATTTATACGTGGCTTAGAGACGGCTAAGTTGAATGGGATAAATGAATCGGTTCCTCGTTTTGGTCGAGGCCAAAACGAAAAGTGGCTCCACGGTTAGCGGAATGTGAGCTTCCTTCAACAGTCAGTTTCCGTTCAGTCGGGTGTCTCTTTTATCGTAAATTCAACATCGATAACCGAGCGAATAGAGGCTGAATATTGCTTCCACGTATGAGTTCATTGCTCATTGATGGAATTAGGATTCCATTCGGAAAATCCAACAAAAACTGCGTTCATGTGCTCGAAATTGTTTAGATCAATCTGCTTTCTGTGCATCAAAAATTCATGTTGGTTTGTTGGGTTGGCTCAGTGTCCGGAGAATTTTGTGAACAAACCTAGTCAAGCAACAATGGAGGCGGCAGGTTGCATGATTGATTGTTGCAACCAAAAAACCCAACTGAAAGCTTGTTCATTTCAACGCCTCTGGCAAGCGAGCAATCACAAAATGATTCATCAATTTTCCAGAAAATTTTTCACCCAAAAACTCGTCCGAACGCTTCAGGACAAGTAACCATGTTTATGATCTTTTTGCTTAGGACTCGCTCATCGGCCCATCTCGAAACAATAGCGCACCAAAATGGAGATATTGTTTGCAGAGCGAATAAATATCCACGAGGGTTTGCGTTCCGAAGTAATTGGCCTCCGCAGGGGGTTTTGGTTGCAACCGAAAGAGAGAGAGAGACAGAGGGAGTAACACCATCACCACTCAGCCAGTAGGTGAACTTGACAGTGATTGAATGCACACATGATGTATGTTTATGCGCGAGCTGTACCGAAGCTGTCTGCTATCAACACATGGCCAGGGCAACGAAAAGGCACATCGCTTACAATGCAGCAAGTAAATTTATGGTCCACCTATGGCCTGAGCTTCACAACCCAGCGGATGTGTTGTTTCGTTGATAAGAGCTGGAACAGCGAGACCAATCCCACGTTACCGACAAAATGGAATTCACATTATTTGAAACGGGAAACGTTCGGGGGCTAATTTTCGTTACCTTTCACAGATTTTTATCATGCCACGAGTATTATGAATTTTTCTGATTTTAAAAGCTGTTTAACAACTGGTTGTCCATTTTTCATATTCAAAAGAAAGAAAATATTTTAATTCATGAATCGCAACAAGTTACAAGTTGCTAAATTTTTGGTGTATTTTTGAATTTTAGAAGTTGTGGAAAAAAATTATTAAGTGTTGAGAAGGAACAAATTGAAGATCATGATGGAACAAACAAACTAACCTTAAGGCAAGATTTTTATTTTACCTCGAGAAGAAATAGACTTGACGGAATTGAAGCAGAAAACACGAAAAATAATCCCGGATTTTCGTGGTAAACATTTTGAGACCAGCATGGGCTACAAAGCTTACTTCAGATTTGGTTGCGATGTGTCAACGGGATATTTGGAAGTCAAAAAGTAGGAAAAATTAAGAAGAATACAACGTTGTTGACTGAACAAAGATCAGCTTAGGAAGAGTATAATATTGATAATTTCACAAACACATGATTTGTTGTCACAAGAAAGAAACTTGGAAGTAGTATCGTGTTTCCAGATAATGTGATCTTCAAATAAGGCCTTCCCTTGACTACATTCTTGCAATCGCCAGCGAAAGTGTTGTTGCAATATAAGTTCCACATTTACTTGAGAAGTTGTAGAGAACCCATACTACCTTCATGGAGGGATGACACCTCGTTTAGCATACAGACGCGAGGCATAGTACTCTAGGCATAGAGGACGGTAGGCATTCGGACGCGAAGTCGAATGGACGTGAGGCCGAATTGCCGCAAGGCCGAATGAACACAAGCCGAATTATCATCATCATCATCACAGCCCTCTTTCAATAACCTGTATTTCGTTTCAAAATGTCATTTAGAAGGCAATGCAGTCGCGGCTTTCGGCCGACTCGCTGTTTGAGCGAATGCTGTTCTTACTCGCTACCGCTCGTTCGGACCTAACTGAGGGAGAGAAACACTATTTGAGTAGACCTAGCAAATCAGTAGATCAGTCGTTTGTGTTCAAGAGGCCGCCGCT